>NC_057951.1:1688200-1696449 GCF_018555375.3 Anguilla rostrata | reverse complement strand
ACAGCTGACCACCCCTCACAGACCCAATGGGTCACCGGTAGAGGGGGTGAGAAATTTCAAGACCTCGGTGTCCACTCAGAGAGGACCTGACATGGACACTGCACACCGACACTGTGGTGAGAAAGGCAAGGCAGCCCCTGGATCACCTCAGACAGCTGGGGAAATTTCAGAGTCTCCAAGAAGATCCTGAAAACCTTCTACTCTGCAACCATTGAGAGAATCCTGCTAGGGAACATCACCGTCTGGTACGGGAACTGTCCTCTCTGGACCGGAGAGCCTGAGAGGGTGGTGCGCGTCAGCTGAGCGTACCATGGGGACCACACTCCCCACTCTGCAGGACCTGAACCCCAGGAGGTGCTTAAGCAGGGCAAAGAGGATTATGAAGGACTCTTTCCATCCCAACAACGGACTGTTTGAGCTGCTGTGGTCAGGCAAACGCCTACGCAGCCACAGGACCAGCACTGAGAGACTTAGGAGGAGCTTCTTCCCTCAGGCCATCAGTGCTTTTAACTGCACTGCCAGGACAACTGTCCTGGAATTGTATTTTCACCTCAAGCACATAGCACCTTTACCTCTATGTACACAGCAGCACCTTACCGTCCCACGGTTTACTTTGTATTTTTCTTTTTTCTTTCTTGTACTTATTGTATGATATATCATAGGTTGCACTGCTTCCTATGACTTATTTTAGGACTTATATTAGGACTTTCCTTTTTTTACTTTAGCCAGCAGCCATACCTCCATGCACTCTGCTCCTGCCAAATGGCTGAAGCTAAGCAGGTGTGGGCTTGGTTAGTACTTGGATGGGAGACCACCAGGGAATACTGAGTTGCTGCTGGAAGTGGTGTTGGGTGGGCCAGCAGGGGGCGATCTTCCCTCTGGTACAAATGAACCCCAATGCCCCAGTGCAGTGACGGGGACACTGTGCTGTAGGAGATGCCGTCTTTCGGATGAGACGTTAAACCGAGGTCCTGACTCTCTGTGGTCACTAAAGATAATTGGCTAACTAAAGTTCTCTCCCTCTCCACCTTCGCTAATGTGTGGTGAGCGTTCTGGCGCAATTGGCTGCCGTGCATCACCCAGGTGGGTGCTACACATTGGTGGTGGGTGAGGTGAGTTCCCCTTCACTGTAAAGCACTTTGAGCATTTGGAAAAGTGCTATATAAATGTAATTAATAATAATAATACTTATTGTATTGCTCGTATTTTTTAAATAACTGCTCTTTATATTCTTCTCTCTTTTAATTTGTATTCATATCTTATATAATTTTATATTATTAGTCTTATTATTATTATTATTTATTTATATAGTTATTAATTTATTTTTTCTGTATATAATTATTATTGAAGCGTCATGTTGCACAGTCTACAAGGAGTTTGTCGCACCAGCATTTCACTATATGTACATGTATATGCATGTGACAAATAAAGCCTTTGAACATTAAAACAATCTGTTTGGAGTCATCCACTGCCATCGTTTATGGATCCTAAAAAAGAATCCAGTCTTTCTGTGAGCCAAAGAGGGCCAGAGCACTTTTTATTAACTTTAATAAACCTGAATGGAAATTCAATCTGACCGTCTGAAAGTCATATTAAGTTCAAATATTAAAATAGAAAAATAACATATCATACCTGTTTTGAGGAGAACAGCTTATTTGAGCAGTGAACACTGTGAATAAATCATGACACACAACTTAGTTAAACTCATTTACTGCAGCTCTAACTGACAGGACATGGAGACAGAGCATCTTAGTTAAACTCATCCTCTTACTGCAGCTCTAACTCACAGCACATGGAAACAGAACTTCCAGATAAACTCATCCTTAGTACAGCAGTAACTCATTGCACATGGAGACAGTTTCAGTTAAACTCAACCTCTTGCTGCAGGTCTAACTCACAGCACATGGACATAGAGCTTCCAGTTAAACTCATCCTCTTACTGCAGCTCTAACTGACGGCACATGAAGACAGAGCTTCCAGTTAAACTCATCCTCTTACAGCAGCTCTAACTCACAGCACATGGAGACAGAACTTCCAGTTAAACTCATCTTCTTACTGCAGCTCTAACTCACAGCACATGGAGACAGAGCTTCCAGTTAAACTCATCCTCTTACTGCAGCTCTAACTCACAGCACATGGAGACAGACCTTCCAGTTAAACTCATCCTCTTACTGCAGCTCTAACTCACAGCACATGGAGACAGAGCTTCCAGTTAAACTCATCATCTTACTGCAACTCTAACTCATAGCACATGGAGACAGAGCTTCCAGTTAAACTCATCCTCTTACTGCATCTCTAACTCACAGCACAAGGAGACAGAGCTTCCAGTTAAACTCATCCTCTTACTGCATCTCTAACTCACAGCACATGGAGACAGAGCTTCCAGTTAAACTCATCCTCTAGCTGCAGGTCTAATTCATACGAAGGTGGTTCATTACCTTTGACCACCTGTGACCTCTCCTCTTAAGTTGATTGGACGATTCATTGAACGGTCACTCTTCATAGACAGACAGCTGGGTACAGATGACCCAGCCCTCACTACCCGAACCCTGTGAACAAAACATGGAGACAGAGCTTCCAGTTAAACTCATCCTCTTACTGCAGCTCTAACTCACAGCACATGGAGACAGAGCTTCCAGTTAAACTCATCATCTTACTGCATCTCTAACTCACAGCACATGGAGACAGAGCTTCCAGTTAAACTCATCATCTTACAGCAGCTCTAACTCACAGCACATGGAGACAGAGCTTCCAGTTGAACTCATCCTCTTACTGCATCTCTAACTCACAGCACATGGAGACAGAGCTTCCAGTTAAACTCATCATCTTACTGCAACTCTAACTCACAGCACATGGAGACAGAGCTTCCAGTTAAACTCATCCTCTTACTGCATCTCTAACTCACAGCACATGGAGACAGAGCTTCCAGTTAAACTCATCATCTTACTGCAGCTCTAACTCACAGCACATGGAGACAGAGCTTCCAGTTAAACTCATCCTCTTACTGCATCTCTAACTCACAGCACATGGAGACAGAGCTTCCAGTTAAACTCAACATCTTACTGCAGCTCTAACTCACAGCACATGGAGACAGAGCATCCAGTTAAACTCATCCTCTTGCTGCAGGTCTAATTCAATACGAAGGTGGTTCATTACCTTTGACCACCTGTGACCTCTCCTCTTAAGTTGATTGGACGATTCATTGAACGGTCACTCTTCATAGACAGACAGCTGGGTACAGATGACCCAGCCCTCACTACCCGAACCCTGTGAACAAAACATGGAGACAGAGCTTCCAGTTAAACTCATCCTCTTACTACAGCTCCAACTCACAGCACGTGGAGACAGAGCTTCCAGTTAAACTCATCCTCTTACAGCAGCTCTAACTCACAGCACATGGAGACAGAGCTTCCAGTTAAACTCATCATCTTACTGCATGTCTAACTCACAGCACATGGAGACAGAGCTTCCAGTTAGTCATCATCTTACTAAAGCTCTAACTCACAGCACATGGAGACAGAGCATCCAGTTAAACTCATCCTCTTGCTGCAGGTCTAATTCAATACGAACGTGGTTCATTACCTTTGATCACCTGTGACCTCTCCTCTTAAGTTGATTGGACGATTCATTGAACGGTCACTCTTCATAGACAGACAGCTGGGTACAGGTGACCCAGCCCTCTCTACCCGAACCCTGTGAACAAAACATGGAGACAGAGCTTCCAGTTAAACTCATCCTCTTACTGCAGCTCTAACTCACAGCACATGGAGACAGAGCTTCCAGTTAAACTCATCCTCTTACTGCAGCTCTAACTCACAGCACATGGAGACAGAGCTTCCAGTTAAACTCATCCTCTTACTGCAGGTCTAATTCAATATGAACGTGGTTCATTACCTTTGATCACCTGTGACCTCTCCTCTTAAGTTGATTGGACGATTCATTGAACGGTCACTCTTCATAGACAGACAGCTGGGTACAGGTGACCCAGCCCTCGCTACCCGAACCCTGTGAACAAAACATGGAGACAGAGCGTCCAGTTAAACTCATGCTCTTACTGCAGCTCTAACTGACAGCACATGGAGACAGAGCTTCCAGTTAAACTCATACTTTTACTGCAGCTGTAACAGTGCGTTCACACAGTGAGTAACTCGGTTGATGAGTTGCTGGAAGTCCATTCATTCTCTATGTAGCTGAGCGAGGCCCAGCAGCACAAGCAACTGGGCAACTGAGCATTCAAAGTTGCCTGAAAAATGTTGCTCACAGTGTCACTATTTGCTGGCATCGCCCGTCAACAGCCAATCAGAGTTTCAGGCTTCCTATTTCTCCAACCGATATGATACCATTTCGCAAATTATTATCCCGCTCAGTGAGAAAAAATGGACAAACGACTTATCATTATGGTACAATTACACCCGGTGTTATACAACGTTTTTTTTAAAAAGAGTACAGGGATAAGCATCTGAAAATGACACCTGGACGGCAGTTTCAACTTGCTTGCTAGCAAGCTAGTGTGTGAGATGAAGAGATCGCTAGCTAGGCAGCTAACTAGTGAGAGAGATATGGAGAGATCGCTAGCCAGCTAGTGAGAGGGACAGAGAGGTCGCTAGATAGGTCGCTAACTAGTGAGAGAGATATATGGCCAACGAGGTAGCAATAACAAATATTTATCAGTGTCTGACATAACTATAGAAACAAAAGGAGATGATATGTGGGTATATGGCAAATGTGCGTCTTTTGTTACGCCGTTATTTCTCATCAAAAATATGTAGTTGCACAAAACCCCTAAGAGGATACAACGGGAAGCTCTTGCCCCTCCCTCAGCCTTGTAAACTTGAGCAACCCATCAACCCAGTTGCTCGCTGTGTGAAAGCAGGATAACTCGCAGAACATGGAGACAGAGCTTCCAGTAGAACTCATCCTTATACTGCAAGTCTAATTCAATACAAACGTGTTTCATTACCTGTAATCACCTGTGAACTCTCCTCTGAAGCCGACTGGACGATCCATTGAACGGTCACTCTTCATAGACAGACAGCTGGGTACAGCTGACCTAGCCCTCACTACCCGAACCCTGTGAACAAAACATGGAGACAGAGCTTCCAGTTAAACTCATCCTCTTACTGCAGCTCTAACTCACAGCACATGGAGACAGAGCTTCCAGTTAAACTCATCCTCTTACTGCAGCTCTAACTCACAGCACATGGAGACAGAGCTTCCAGTTAAACTCATCTTCTTAATGCAGCTCTCTAACTCACAACACATGGAGACAGAGCTTCCAGTTAAACTCACCCTCTTACTGCAGCTCTAACTCACAGCACATGGAGACAGAGCTTCCAGTTAAACTCATCCTCTTACTGCAGCTCTAACTCACAGCACATGGAGACAGAGCTTCCAGTTAAACTCATCCTCTTACTGCAGCTCTAACTCACAGCACATGGAGACAGAGCTTCCAGTTAAACTCATCCTCTTACTGCAGGTCTAATTCAATATGAACGTGGTTCATTACCTTTGATCACCTGTGACCTCTCCTCTTAAGTTGATTGGACGATTCATTGAACGGTCACTCTTCATAGACAGACAGCTGGGTACAGGTGACCCAGCCCTCGCTACCCGAACCCTGTGAACAAAACATGGAGACAGAGCGTCCTGTTAAACTCATGCTCTTACTGCAGCTCTAAATGACAGCACATGGAGACAGAGCTTCCAGTTAAACTCATACTTTTACTGCAGCTGTAACAGTGCGTTCACACAGTGAGTAACTCGGTTGATGAGTTGCTGGAAGTCCATTCATTCTCTATGTAGCTGAGCGAGGCCCAGCAACACAAGCAACTGGGCAACTGGGCAACTGAGCATTCAAGGTTGCCTGAAAAATGTTGCTCACAGTGTCACTATTTGCTGGCATCGCCCGTCAACAGCCAATCAGAGTTTCAGGCTTCCTATTTCTCCAACCGATATGATACCATTTCGCAAATTATTATCCCGTTCAGTGAGAAAAAATTGACAAACGACTTATCATTATTGTACAATTACACCCGGTGTTATACAACGTTTTTTAAAAAAGAGTACAGGGATAAGCATCTGAAAATGACACCTGGACGGCAGTTTCAACTTGCTTGCTAGCAAGCTAGTGTGTGAGATGAAGAGATTGCTAGCTAGGTCGCTAACTAGTGAGAGAGATATATGGCCAACGACGTAGCAATAACAAATATTTATCAGTGTCTGATATAACTATAGAAACAAAAGGAGATGATATGTGGCTATATGGCAAATGTGCGTCTTTTGTTACGCCGTTATTTCTCTTCAAAAATATGTAGTTGCACAAAAGCCCTAAGAGGATACAACGGGAAACTCTTGCCCCTCCCTCAGCATAGTAAACTTGAGCAACCCATCAACCCAGTTGCTCGCTGTGTGAAAGCAGGATAACTCATAGCACATGGAGACAGAGCAACCAGTTAAACTCATCCTCTTACTGCAGCTCTAACTCACAGCACAAGGAAACAGAGCTTCCAGTTAAACTCATCATCTTACTGCAGCTCTAACTCACAGCACATGGAGACAGAGCTTCCAGTTAAACTCATCCTCTTGCCGCAGCTCTAACTCACAGCACATGGAGACAGAGCTTCCAGTTAAACTTTTCATTGTCCAACATATGGAATATATTTAATGATATAATGGAAACTACCAAAATGACACATTTCTCAGATGATACAACAATTTTACAAAAATTGTGCGTCACAATTATTGGCACCCCTGTATTTGGTACTGTGTGCACCCTCCCCTCGCAGGGATAATGGCACTGAGTCTTTTTACATAACGTCTCATAAGACCAGAGAACACACCGGGAGGGATCTTAGACTTAGGGACATGTTTCTTTAACCTGCATTTTATAATTCATAATTTTAATCACTAATAATTGTCTACTACTTCTCAATTATTGCTTTTGCACCATATCTACCCGCCGTTCACCGAACGTATACACTGCATTATTACGTACCGTCTGCACGTTCAGTTATTAACCGGCTACAATATTGCTAAGCCATATGGATTCAACGGGAGCTCTTCTGTGCTTACTGGCCTGTGTTCTTCTTTAAAACCACGGACAGGTTTGCTAATGATATTTCACGCATTGCATAGCTATGTCATGGTGCTGCACTAGCAAAGTCACAGACTGGTAAACCTCCGGTTGAAGGATTGAATCCCGCCTCGCCTTCAGGCAGATAATTTCCTCTTTTACACTAACGTTTTCTTACGCTTATATTTGCTTTACCAAAACTCACTCAAGGCCACCCATATGCATTTCATGACGGCAAATGTATTCCTTTTATTAAAAAGTTACACCAGTTCACCACTGTGCCATTTCTACTAACTATATTTCTTCACTTGTCTACCATTCAAAACCTTCTTATCGGCAAACGCCCACGTTTCTGCATTCATGTTACCTCGCCCTGTTCTCTATCTAGCCACATACAAACAATTACTACGTATGTACGTTCTGCAACTCCCCATTAAAACATTACATTTAAAATCATGACTCACTCATAACTATAACTACTCGTACTGAACCTGAAAAAAAGCACAGTGTAACGAATTTCACACATTACTTAACCCTCCACTTTAATAATTAGTACTTTATACCGACTGTTATATATACCATTCGATAAGGAACCTAAGCTCGCTCATGGTCACTTCGTTTACTTCGCACTATAGTCTATGATCATGTCAACCTTCACCTACCCTTCACCTACCCTACCCATGCCCATTCTGCTAAAAACATATTGTTCCAACTACGCAATTTCATCACATCTCCTAATTTCTCTCACACTGTTCTTATTTTCTCATATGCAAAGCCTGCTGGGACATAGGCCTATGCGTCTGCTCCTATTCTCCACTATCAAGTTTTCCGGTTCTAGCTTAGCAAAACAGCGAAGAGGATTCCTACCTATTCATTCATTCCAGATAAGCCTATCAAAATGCCTTATAAACCTTACAAACACTAAAAGTGCATCTCCACGAAATAACAGAAAACGGAGCAGGACAGAAGGGTACACAAGTTGCGACTTAGGGAGCTCTAATTCTATGGGCTTGCTGATTCTTTTGTCAATCAAGGCTCGTTGGATGACCGTCAAATCCGTGAGTACATACACTGGCCATATTTCACCTGCGTTTCTGATGCGTTTACACTTACGCCACCGCACCCTTAGTCACAGCCACTGTTTTACATATATAGCAAACGGTACATGCTCATCAGA
>NC_057951.1:1681532-1688102 GCF_018555375.3 Anguilla rostrata | reverse complement strand
CGGGTGGATGATTTATGCGTACATGTGGATTCGGATGACGTCAGAGCCGATCCGCGCATCACTAGTGTGTATGTGTGAAACCGCGCCCTGTACTCCTCCGGGAGCAGCGCACACTTTTATTTGAGTTATTTGAGTTTGATTTATTTATTTGAGTTTGTCAAGCACTTTAAACATCAGCACTTTTTAAGTTTATTTTTTAAACAATTGAGGTTATTGCCATTTCTTGTTTGTGCTGTGATTTAAATAAAGAAAAAACATTTATCTGCACCTTTATTCCTGTTTACAATCATTTACATAACGTGTTAAGAAATTACCAATGTGTATGGGAACTGACAAAAAAGGTAACACTTAAAATGTATTATTACGGTGCCAAAAGGCGCGGTGAAAAATTTTGGGTCTAACTAAATTATGTGCTGGTGCACCTAAATGAAAAAGTTAGGCGCACCAGTGCATCCAATGTAAAAAGTTAGTCTGGAGCCCTGTAAATCCAAGGAAGTTATACTTATTTTATACAATACCTTTGTCAGACCACACTTACAGAATTGTGTGCAGTTCTGGGGACTGTACTACAAGAAAGATATAGAGGATCTGGAAAAGGTTGAAAGAAGGGAAACCAAACTGGTTCCTGGTATGAAAGAAAAGTTTTGAGGAAAGACTTAAGATGCTTAACTTCTTCACGCTTAGTAAAAGTAGACTCAGGGTTATTTGATTGAGTCTTTTAAATTCATAAAGGGGATCAACAAAGTGAACTACAAGAGATTCTTCAGGTTCAGCTCTCTGTTCAACCCTATATTTCACTGCACAGATCCATAATCACTAATTCTATTTAGTTAAGGTCACACAGTACACAGCACTACTCACCCCAGTGTCTGTAGTTTACAGTTTGGACTCATCAGTGCAGCACAGAGCAGCTTCACTCCTGAATCTCCCAGGTTATTGTGGCTGAGGTCCAGTCTCTGTAGTTTACAGTTTGGACTCATCAGTCCAGCACAGAGCAGCTTCACTCCTGAATCTCCCAGGTTATTGTAGCTGAGGTCCAGATCTCTCAGGGGTGAGTTTGATGACTGAAGAGCAGAGGCCACAATTTCACAGGACTTCTCTGTGAGGTCACACCTGTTCAGTCTGCAAAAGAGAGTTGATATATTATTGTATTTTTAAATAGCGCAATATACTGTAAAATCTGATATGTGCAATGTAACAGTAATCGCGAGTGATGAAGAGTGATGTTGAGGATTTTAAGTTTGTGATGCTCTGAGGAAGTTCTTTGCTACACTCTCCAACTGCAGCACTTTAGGCCTGAGAATTAGACGTCCTGTTGGACAGAACTCTGACAGTTCTACAGATGAAATTCTTACCCAAATGGCCCCCTTTCTCCTGGCATTTGGCACAGATACAACCAAAAGTATAGATGCAAGAAATAAGTCAGAAATAAATTCTCTCAGAGCGGATAGTGAGTTAGGCTCTGCGTCATTACTTTTGCTGGTAACTGTGACTAACTACTCACATCACTGCAAGCCAACACACAGCCAGCACAATACAAAAGCCAGATTCACTTTAGAAACAAGAATGCAAAAAAGTGATCTGTTCACATATAACCAGGTACTGTAGTGCAGTCTGTCTGTTCTGCTGGTGTTACATATAACCAGATAGTGAAACCAAAGCTATGTAGGAACTGTTAATGATCCCTTTGAGTTCCTTTTGTTGGAATAGTGATACATTTGATGGTGCTGTCCAAGGAGACACCATTTAGCTTTTTCCAGGGTTTAGGAAACTTCAGAATCCTTGTACTGGCCAGACTTTAGCCTGAGATAAGCCACAGAATTACCTCAAAAACAGGCACTTTAACAGTCCCCTGAGAAGACCTCACCCTGACACCCATTATATCCTACAATTCCTGTACCTTCCTGTTTTCACTCTGTCTACAGGCACTATTGGATTCTGGGTCAGCCTACACCAGAATAAAGCAGAGACCAGGGTGGCACTACTGGCCTTGTAACATGGTGCATTTACTGCCTGACCTAATCTCACAATACAGTAACACAAACATTTCATTCATAACCACACTTGCCTCTCCCAAACCAAACCCAGCATTACATTAATCATAATGTTGAAAAAATATCTCATCTTCATGAACAATATAAGAGGGGTACAGACTGAGCAGGCACTCTCTGGTCATCTCCCACTCACAAATTATCTATGCATGGACTAGGGATAAAAGGGGGATTCTTCCCCCCTTTTGAAAAACATGGATTTGATTCAATCAACATTCGTCCTTAACTGACTGACATTTAAAAGGAGGGATTCTTTTTTCTACACAAACACAGTTAGAACTACTTCACCAAACTGAGTTAGATAAGAATAAGTGTAACATTTGTGTTTACTTGTCCAAGTCAAAGTTAAGGACAAATGTTATCTCAATAAAGACCATAGGGGTGTTTGTATGGCTAA
This sequence comes from Anguilla rostrata, assembly GCF_018555375.3. Classification (NCBI taxonomy): domain Eukaryota; kingdom Metazoa; phylum Chordata; class Actinopteri; order Anguilliformes; family Anguillidae; genus Anguilla; species Anguilla rostrata. The sequence continues at coordinate 1,685,654 of NC_057951.1, read as the reverse complement.
TCTGCAAAAAAATCAGACCTTGTTATTCTACTAATAATGCGGCTGACCAAACTCAGCTAAAAATTGGAGTAATTAATATCAGATCACTAGCCCCTAAGGCAACTCTTGTAAATGAACTAATTACTGATCACCAAGTTGAAATCTTATGTGTAACTGAAACTTGGCTTAAAACTGTATATTGCCTTAAATGAATCCACCCCTCCTGGCTACAGCTATACTCACGTTCCCCATCTGACGGGTCATGGCGGTGGTGTTGCTGCTGTATATCATTTTAATTTTTTTTGCTATTTTGAAATCCGGCTTCAAATGTAACTTTTTTTGAAGTGCTTGTTCTCAGTTTTGCACATCCTGTCAGGGGGGGTGCGGGAATGGACCCAAATGCAGAGTGCAAAAATACAAAACTCCAACGGGTAGAAAGAACAAAGACTTTACTTAGAAGGGGAACAAAGGGAACAGAAAGCCTCGCAGGGCGGTTTAACAAACACAATGAAAATCCTCAAAAAAGCGGGAAAACAAAAATACAAAAATTCCAAAAAACGTAGAGAACCGAGCTGGCAGGAAACAGGGAACAGGCAACAGGCAACAGGCAACGGGAAGGCAAGGAAACCGGGAACAAGCAAGTAAGCAAAAACAAGCAGGCAGGCAACAAACACGCAAGGATCCAGCACCTGAGTCAGGGAAAATGGAGACTTAAATAGATCTGATGCAGACGAGACACAGGAGGGCACAATATACAATCAGGCCACAGAGAGGGAAGGGAACACGAGACAAAGAGCAACTAATAATGGAATAGCCTAATTGGAAACAATAAAACAATTAAAGACACAAAGCAGAGGTGCTTCCATCTGGCGGCCCAACCAGGAATAACAGGGGGAAGACACAGAACCCTGACAGTACCCCCCCCCCCCAAGGGACGGCTCCTGACGTCCCAGGAGGCCGACCCTGGGAGGGGGTGAACTGGAGGGTGGGAGCAGGGAGCAGAACTCAGGAACTCAGGACAGGACTCAGGGCTGGACAGAACACAGGACAGGACTCAGGGCTGGGCAGGACTCGGGCGACAGGAGACTCAGGGCTGGGCAGGACTCGGGCGACAGGAAAACTCAGAACCCGGACTCGGGCGACAGGGAAACTCAGAACCGGCGACAGGGAAACTCAGAACCGGCGACAGGGAAACTCAGAACCGGCGACAGGAAACGGTGACTCAGGAAACACACCGGACAGGACTCGGGCGAGGCAGACACACAGGACTGGACAGGGGCGAGGCAGACACACAGGACTGGACTGGGGCGAGGCAGACACACAGGACTGGACTATGACTAGACGAGACAGTACACTGGACAGTAACGAGACGAGACAAGACGCTGGGCTGAAACGAGACGACAGAACACTGGACTGGGTAAAGACTCAAGACTGAACACCGGACTGGACTCAACACAACATGGAACTGGAACTGACACCCCAACGGGGAGGAACGAGACTGACAGAAAAACGGACTGACCGACACAGGAATAACACAGGGGGACCTACAAAGACAGGCAAAGGGACAAGCAGGCGGGGAGGCACACTGCGACACCGACAGACACAGTGAGCGACAGACAGACAGGGAGGGAAAGGGGTGAACGCAAATACTGACACAGGGACTGACACACTGGCAAACAAGACAAAAAACACGCGGACTGGCACACAGACAGACAGGCAGACAGGCGGGAGAACACGTTGGCCGATGGGCCGACGGCCTGGGGGGCAGACAAACAGGCCAACAAACTGGCCGACACACATACGGGCAAACAGGCAGACAAACAGGTGGGCAGACAAATAGACACGGGGGCCGGGGAACACACAGACACACGGTTGGGAACACTGGGTGGCGTGAATACATTAGGTGGCGCACGGACACTAGGGGGCGCGACTACACTGGGGGAAGGACGGACACCGGGGGGAGGACGGACACCAAAGGGAAAATGGACACCGGGGGACAGACGGACACCAGGGGGAGAGACAACACCGGGGGAGGACGGACACTGGGGGGAGCGACTACACCGGGGGAAGGACGGACACCGGGGGGAGCGACTACACCGGGGGAAGGACGGACACCGGGGGGAGCGACTACACCGGGGGAAGGACGGACACCGGGGGGAGCGACTACACCGAGGGGAGGACGGACACTGGGGGGAAAGGACGACCACTAGGGGGAAAGGACGACACCGGGGGAAAGGACGGACATTAGGGGGAGCGAGAACATCAGGGGGCGCCGGAACTACAGGGGGCGCAGGAGCACTGGGCAGGGCAGGAGCACTGGGCCAGGCAGGAGGCTTCTCCTGGGCGCGGGGCGAAGCAGGAGGCTTCTCCAGGGCGCGGGGCGAAGAGGGCGACAAAGGCGACGAAGGCCCCTCCGGGACTACAGGCAGAGCAGGCGGAGAAGGCCCCTGCTGGACGACAGGCAGAACAGGCGGCGAAGGCCCCTCCGGGACTACAGGCAGAGAAGGCCCCTGCTGGACGACAGGCAGAACAGGCGGCGAAGGCCCCTGCTGGACGACAGGCAGAACAGGCGGGGAAGGCCCCTGCTGGACGACAGGCAGAACAGGCGGCTTTTCTGGGACGCGGGGCCGAGCAGGCAGCTCCTGCGGAACGGCGGGCCGAGCAGGCAGCTCCTGCGGGACGGCGGACCGAGCAGGCAGCCCCTGCGGGACGGCGGGCCGAGCAGGCAGCTCCTGAGGAGCAACTGGCAGGGCGGGCGGCTCTGCCGGGACGGCGACCCCCTGAGGTACTCGTCCCAATGCAGGGCCTTAGCGAACAGCATTTCAAAGTCACCGCACTTGTCCACGCCAGAATACACGAGCCCGCCGTGGAGGGGGTCCCTCATATTGTCTTTAAAAAGCTGGCACACAATAGACTGGGGCAGGTTCGCCTTTGCGGCAACGGCGCAGAACTCCCTAACGTAGTCCAAATATGGGCGCGACCCCTGGCACGTGTCAAACAGCTTGTCCAACTAATAATGGAATAATTGGAAACAATAAAACAATTAAAGACACAAAGCAGAGGTGCCGCCATCTGGCGGCCCAACCAGGAATGACAGGGGGAAGACACAGAACCCTGACACATCCAGACAAAAAAGCAGTCAGTTTTATCCTTGCAATTGTATACAGGCCACCAGGGCCATACAGTGGCTTTTTACTTGAGTTTGCTGATTTCCTTTCCAGCCTGGTTATTAATTCAGATAAAGTAGTAATTGTAGGGGACTATTCACGTGGATAGTGAAGGTGATCCTCTCAGATCAGCACTCTTGTCTATCACAGAATCTACTGGCTTCGATCAACATATACATCAGTCCACACATTCTCATAACCATACTCTTGATCTGGTCTTAACTTATGATACAGAAATAGCAAATATAGCAGTTATGCCTAAAAACCCTGTGCTATCAGACCATTATTTAATTACTTTCCAACTTTCACAAGTCTGTCATGTGTCACCAGATCCTTCATTCTACCTTATCTGTAAGCTTTCCTCCAGGACTGCAAATGCTTTTATTAATGAGCTCCCAGGCTCATTTGTGCACTGTGGGGATTTTCTTGGCTCCCACCCAAACACATACAAAAATGCAAGCATTAGCTCAATTGATCAGCTGACAGACAACATAAATTACGTACTTTCCAGAACCCTGGATACTATCGCACCTCTTAAGAAGAGGAAAGTCCGCTATAAGAAATTAGCACCCTGGTACAATGACCATACTCGTGCTCTCAAACAAGCTTCACGCCAACTTGAGCGCAAATGGCGTTCTACTAAATTGCAGGTATTCCTCCAGGACTGGAAAGACAGTCTACTAACTTATAAACATGCCCTCTCCACAGCACGTTCCTCATACATCTCTACTTTAATTGATGAAAATAGAAACAATCCTAGGCACCTGTTTAACACTGTTGCCAGACTGACCAAGAATCAAATTGATGAATTACTTTGATGACAAAATTATAAAAATCAGGGGCAAGATTCAAAGTTCTCCTACCACCCCTCATATAGGGCCTGCCCTTCTGAGCAGATGGCTCAACACATGGATGCAGAATCTTCAGAAGAATCTTCAGAAAGACCGGTGGCCTATCTGAACTCTTGTGCTCCAAT
>NC_057951.1:1673197-1681433 GCF_018555375.3 Anguilla rostrata | reverse complement strand
AATCCCATTCTTTCGCCGGATGTCAAGAGGGGGCCCGAATGTTCGCAAAAAAAACTTTAATGAAAGTGTTTGAGAGGATATATCCTTTAAAATTTTAAACTTTTGGGCCCTGTTATATCCTATTTGTTGGCATAACAACGGCCCAAAGTTCAATACCAACGACAGGTTTTGCTTGACAAGGGGGTAGTACTTTCCGAAAGTACAGGAACCTTTTGGGTGGAGCTTGCAGCACTGAACATTTCTGATTGGTCGAGTACTCGCAGCATTTATTTGTGTTTATTTTCAGCCGCCATGTTTAAAAATATTCAGCTGCAAACCAATTTATTTTCATAATAACTTCAAATCCAACTTGTATGTTATGCGGCGCAGTAGCCTAGTTTTGGTTATAGCCTGCCAACGTCTCGGAATTATAACGTGTGCTCTTCTGTTCTTTTCTTGCTTTAGTATTCGTTTTATAATTTTTTTTATAAAAAGCATTCGTGCTGGGACAGCATATTACATATCAAAACATTCAAACGGATTAATTCGGTTGCTCAATATTTTCTTCCGGATTTTCTTTGTTAGCCCGTTGTAATTCTTCAATTCCACAAAAAGACCAGGAAGACTATGGACTAATTTATGGTGCATGGTTCGCATCTGGAGGGCACACTTCGCTGCTCGGCTAGCAGTAACTTCGAAGGAAAGCAAACGGTGGCTGTACCACTACTAATTTAAATTTTCACGCAAGTCCGAGTTTTCGTTCTATTCTTGTCATTTTGCGATTAGCCTATATGGAATTGACGATGAGAAAGTAATCAAACAGCAAATTTTTTACAACGTGTGCATGTTTTCTGCTGTTGTTGCCAGTTATACATATAAATGTGAATGCATTCTGTCGCTTCGGATGTCAAGACATGAAAGCGAATGTTCGCATAAAAACATAATGAAAGTGTTTGAGAGGATATATAAAACTGTTACAATCTGACTATTGGCCTGTTATATCCTATTTGTTGCATAACAACGGTCCAAGTTCAACTACCAACGACAGTTTTGCTTGACAACGGTAAAATATGCCCAAACGGCTGCAGAAGAATATTTCAATTCCAGGTGATTAAATCGATAAAAATTAAAAAAATACAAAATTAACCATATATAATCATTGTTGGTAACCCGTTGTATATAAGTGGAATAAACCCCTCCGGGCTGTCCCGGTTATTAGAAAATAATGTAGGCTACTTCGGTGGTAGTATGGGGTTACAGATGAAATCATAGGACAGATGGACCGACGACAACGTCGCTTTTTCATACGTCAGTGGGCTAATTTGCCTAATCTTCGCGGGACTTTAGACCGCGGTGGAAACGCAGACAACCATGGGCTGAAGGAACCTTTTAGTTCCTTGAAAAGTAGTTCCTGGGACTAAAAGTTCTGTGTACTTTTGGTGGAAACGCGGCTTTAGGGTAAGAATTTTACCAGTCAGTTTGGCAAATTGAGTTTTGCACATTGAGCCAAAGCAATCATAACATACTGTAATGCATTTGTAATGTGTGACTGCAGATATCAGAAATGCATCTGAAAAAAGGAGAAAAACTGTAGGGTCTCAGGAACATCTCAATGACTGGATGTCATGCAAACCACATTTCTGCCCTGATTTTGGCTTAGTGGTCTAATCCATTCAACTGATATGCAGCAGATCCAGGTTCAAGCCTACAGGAAAACCATTTATTTGAGAGGTAACATAAATATACCAGCTCAATAGACAATCAGTGACTTTTCAAAATGTATTGAGTTGTGGTTACACTACAGTAACAGAATCAAGCATTCATCAGACACTACACAACCTTTCTTATAATGGATTTTATTTCCACTACTGTAGATGAATGTCATTGCTTCAACTGCAGATTTTAGCCCCATGCTGATCTACTCATATTGAGCCCAAACATAATCCCATACAGAATATGAAATGAGTAGTACTGTGTCACAGGAGTTCAACACATCATACAATAATAAATCACAAAAGAAAAACATTTGATATTTTTATAGTTCAGGTTTAATCATTGCATATTATTGTCTGAAAATACAGAAAATTAAAGCAAAAAAAAAAAAAAAATCCTAACAGAATAAATAAGGAAACTCAATCCATCATTGTTCACAGTAATGAAATGAAATAAGTACACTGCAGCGATCATTCTGCATTCTCCCTATCAGCTGCATTGGCCCACAGAAATTTGCACATTGGAATTCTTGTGAAAATGAATGAAAGCAACTGTAAAAACTAGTACAATGCATATTTAAGTGGAGGAGTTTGCCACTGGCTTCTTTTTAAAAAGATGCAGATACAGGAGACAGAATTATTACTTCAAAAACATTTTACTCTGCCATCTTCTGGCATTATTACTCTCAATGTTATATTAATGTTTTAATAATCAAAAGTACATACACACCTTGAACATTTTCATTATAAACTTATTAAAATGTAAAAAAAATAAAATCATATTTAGACAGCAAGTGCTTAACCTGAACCTGCTAAAAGATCATACTCTTATGTACAGGGTTTAAGCTGTACTGAGGTTAATATTGGGCACAGTGTGTGTGATTGGGTGAAAGTGTGTTTGTGTGCGTGAATTAGTGAATGTGTGTGCATGCATGCGTACGTTTGTGGGAGTGACTGTGGATGTGAGCATGTGTGTGTGTGTGTATGTGTGTGAGTGCATGAGTATGTGTGTGCCCGGGTTGCGTGTGCAAATGGGAATGTGTGTGCGTGCGTTTGTGTGAGTGTATATATGTGTATGTGTGTGTGCATGAGAGTGCCATTGTGAATGTGTGTGTGTTTATACATGTGTGTGTGTGTGTGTGTATGTATGGGTATGAGAATGTTTGTGTATACATGTGTATATGGTGTGTGCATGCATGTAAGTGTATGCATGTGTGTGTGCATGAGTATGTGTGTGTGTGCGTATGGGTAAGAGAATGTGTGTGTGTGCGTACGTATGGGAATGAGAATGTGTGTGTGTTGACATGTTTGTGTTTGTGCGTGAGTGCATGAGTGTATGTGTGTGTGCGCGTACGTTTGCGGATGTGTGTGTCTGTATACTGTATGTGAGAGTGTGAGTGAGATAAAGAGTGTGTGTGTGTGCATACGGGTATGAGCGTGTGTATGTTTGCACGCGTATGTGTGTGTGTCCGTGTGTAGGTGTGTGTGAGTGACTGGGTGTGAGAGAGTATGTGTGCGTAGGTGTGTGAGTGCGTGTGCATGAGTAAACATGAGTGTGTGTATTTGTGAGTGCGTGTACATGACTGAGAGAGAAAGGGTGTGTGTGAGAGTATGTGTGTGTGTGTGTGATGGAGTGTATGTGAGAGAGAGACGGTGTGTGTGTGTGTAACTGGGTGTGCGAGAGTGTGTGTAGGTGCATATGAGTGTATGTATATATGTGTGTGTGTGTGTATGTGTATATGAGTGTGTGTGTATATAAGTGTGTAAGTGTTTGTATATATGTGTGTGTGTGTGTGTGTGTGGGTGTGTGAGGGTCTAGGTGTATATGAGTGTTTGTGTTTATATATGTGTGTGTGTATGTGATTGAGTGTGTGTGTATATATATATATATATATATATATATATATATATATATATATATATATAGTGTGTGTGTGTGTGCATGCGTTCGAGTGTGTATGCGCACATGTGTGTGTGTGTGCATGTTTGTGTGTGTGCGCATGTGTGTGTGTCTCTACTCCAGTTAGCAGAGGGACACTGAGGAGTGTGTGTGTTGACACGTGTTTGTGTCTCTGCACGCATGTATGTGTGTGTGCGTGAGTGCATGGGTTTGTGTGTGCGTGTGTGTGTGCGTTTGTGTGCATGTGTGTGGATGTGAGTGTGTGTGTGTGAGAGAGAGAGGGTGTGTGTGTGTGAGTGACTGAGCATGAGAGAGAGAGAGCGTGTGTGTGCATACGGTTATGAGCGTGTGTACGTATGCATGCGTGTGTGTGTGCGCGTGAGAGTGCACTGGTGAATGTGTGTGTTTGTGTGTGCGAGAGATTGTGTGTGTCCGTGTGTAGGTGTGTGTGTGCATGTGTGCGATTAGGGGTGTGAGTGATTTGGTGTGAGAAAGTGTGTATGTGTGTGTAAGTGTGTGTGCACGAGTGTGTGCGTGCGTGGGTGTGTGAGTGCGTGTGCATGAGTGTGAGAGAGAAAGGGTGTGTGTGAGAGTATGTGTGTGTGGATGTGTGTGTGTAGGTGTGGGTGTGTGTGTCTATGTGTATATGTGTGAGTGTGTGTGTATGTGTATATGAGTGTGTGTGGTGTGTGTGAGTGGGTATGTGTGTATGCGTGTGTGTGTGTGTGCACGTGCATGTTTGTGTGTGCGTGCATGTGTGTGCATGTTTGTGTGTGCGCGCACGTGCCTGTGTGTGCATGTTTGTGTGTGCGCACGAGTGTGTGCGTGCATAGGTGTGTGAGTGCGTGTGCATGAGTGTACATTAGCGTGTGTATTTGTGAGTGTGTGTGCATGAGTGTGAGAGAGAAAGGGTGTGTGTGAGAGTATGTGTGTGTGGATGTGTGTGTGTAGGTGTGGGTGTGTGTGTCCATGTGTATCTGAGTGTGTGTGTGAGTTTGTGTGTATGTGTATATAAGTGTGTGTGGTGTGTGTGTGAGTGGATATGTGAATGTGGTGTGTGTGTGTGTGTATGCGTGTGTGTGTGCACGTGCATGTTTGTGTGTGCGCACGTGCGTGTTTGTGTGCATGTTTGTGTGTGTCTCTACTCCAGTTAGCAGAGGGACACTGAGGAGTTCCTCACATAAAATCCAGCACAGAGGGGTGTGTGTTGAGTGAAGTGTTTGTGGAATCTGTGCAGGAGGGTCAGTGTGTCAGAGTCAGAGACGCTGTAGAAGGACAGAGTGCCGGCCGGACGGTCCACACACACTCCTACCCTGTACACACACACTCCTCTACCAGCATCATCATCACACACTCCTGCTCTGCCGTAGGGGGAGGGGGTGGCAGATATGCCTGTTTGGTTCTTATTGTGCCAGACAGAGTATCTGAGTTTATCAGAGTCTCTGTGTTTACTGCACTCCAGACTCCAGGAGTTTGTATTGAATCCAAACATACAGTCAGAATCCTCTCCTTTCCTGCTGATTCCTTTATCTGTCACTGCTATACAAACCTGTCCCCATCTCCCCCACTCAGACACACTGAACTCAGCCTCCCAGTAACAGCGCTCACACACACTCTCTCTGCACACAACCTGGCACCACTGCTCAAATCTCCCTGGATGATCAGGATATGGCTCCTCTCTCCCTGGTGTGTATGTCACCCTCCTGTTCCCCTCAGACAGAGACAGGTTTCTGTTCGCTGTGTTTGGATCCAGTGTGAGCTGACAGCCGTCTGCACACCAGAGACATTAATAAGATTAATTATCATTATTAATATTCACCTCATTATGTGTGTGAGAGACAGAGAGCTGCGATAGTACCTGTGTGTGTGTGTTTGTGTACATGTGTGCTTCTGTTTGTGTGTTTATGTGTAAGAGAGAAGTCCCTCTCTCACACACACACACACACACACAGCAGAGTGTGTATCTATGGAAAGTGTTCTGTGTCGATACACACTCACATTTCCTGGGTCCTGGTTTGGTCCTGTTCTCTCCTCCATGGTCCACACTGTAAGAACAGCCGAACAGAATTTAGAATTTTAACCATCCTTTATTTCCACTCTCAACACACCAATGACATCACATAAATAAAAACAAAGACACAATAAAACACAAAACCACGATCATATGAAAAAAACACAAATCTGTCACAAAGGAAACTTATTCCATTCCCTCACCCTATTCCATTTGCAAAAACAGCTCCCCTCCCTCCACTGAACATAAAACACCCTAATAACACACACTCTGAAACACACTCAGGTTCTCCATTGCTTTGTAATACTGAAACTCCACCATCACTGTGTCCCTGATCAAACCCCTAACTACAACAACCACATCTTATTTACTGCAGTGATCCCCTGCAGCACCCTCCACAGGAGATCCCCAACCCTCTTGAGTAACACTGGCGTAAACAGTGCCCTCCATGCCCCCCCAACTCCTTTTGTGTGCGTGTGCGTGTGTGAGTGTGTGAGGTGCAGTGTGGAAACTCTCTGTACTTACAGCAGTGTGAGTGTGTCCAGTTTAGCAGCAGACAGCGCTCTCACTCCTGAGTCTCCTGGGTGATTGTATCTCAGGTCCAGCTCTCTCAGGTGTGAGGGGTTAGAACACAGAGCTGAAGCCAGAGACTCACAGCCTCTCTGTGTGACTCTACAGCCTGACAGCCTGCAGAGAGAGGGACACAAACACCTTACACACATTAATAAAAACTAGCAGGGCTGTGCGTGTCAAACACATAGCAGTGTGTTACACACCTTACACACATTAAAATAAACTAACAGGGCTCTGTGTGTTAAACACATAGCAGTGTGTTATACACTTTACACAAATTAATATAAATTAACAGGGCTGTGTGTCAAACACAAAGCAATGTGTTACACACCATACACACATTAATATAAACTAACAGGGCTGTGTGTGGTAGACAAGCATGTGTTACCACTTAACATATAACAAAGGCTGTGTGTGTCACACATAGAGGTACACTTTACACATTATAATAACACCAAACCTTTAACACGTAACACTTATATAACTAACAGGCTGTGTGTGTTACACAAACACATAATAAACAAACAGGTGTGTGTGTCAACACATAGCTGTGTACACATACACACTTAATATAAACTAACAGGGTCGAGTGTGTTAACACATAGCATGTGTTACACACCTACACACATTAATATAAACTAACAGGGGTGTGTGTCAAACACATAGCAGTGTGTTACACACCTACACACATTAATATAAAACTAACAGGGTCTGTGTGTGTCAAACACATAGCAGTGTGTTACACACCTTACACACATTAATATAAACTAACAGGGCGCAGTGTGTGTCAACACATAGCAGTGTGTTACACACCTTACACAAAATAATATAAACTAACAGGGCTCTGTGTGTGGTACAAACACATAGCAGTGTGTTACACACACCTTACACACATTAATATAAACTAAACACGGGATCTGTGTGTCAAACACATAGAGTGTGTTACACACCTTACACACATAATATAAACTAACAGGGCTGTGTGTCAACACATAGAGTGTGTACACACCTTACACACATTAATATAAATAACAGGGCTTGTGTGTCAAACACACTAGCAGTGTGTTACACACCCTTACACACATTAAATAAAACTAACAGGGCTTGTGTGTCAACACATAGCAGTGTGTTACACACCTTACACACATAATAAAACTAACAGGCTGTGTGTGTAACACATAGCAGTGTGTTACACACCTTACACACATAATATAAACTAAAGGGCTGTGTGTGTCAAACACATAGCAGTGTGTTACACACCTTACACACATTAATATAAACTAACAGGGCTTGTGTGTCAACACATAGTGTGTTTACACACCTTACACACAATAATATAAACTAACTAGGTTGTGTGTTAACACATAGCAGTGTGTACACACCTTACAACATAATATAAACTAACAGGGCTGTGTGTGTCAAACACATGGCAGTGTGTTACACACCATACACACATTATATAAACTAACAGGGCTTGTGTGTCAAACACATAGAATGTGTTACACACCTTACACACATTAATATAAACTAACAGGGCTGTGTGTGTCAAACACATAGTAGTGTGTTACACACCTCACACACTTAATATAAACTAACAGGTGTTGTGTGTAACACATAGCAGTGTGTTACACACCTTACACACATAATATAAACTAACAGGGCTGTGTGTGTCAAACACAAAGAGTGTGTACACACCTTACACACATTAATAAAAACTAACAGGGCTGTGTGTGTCAAACACATGGCAGTGTGTTACACACCTTACACACATTAATATAAACTAACAGGGCTGTGTGTGTCAAACACAAAGCTGTGTTTTACACACCATACACACATTAATATAAACTAACAGGGCTGTGTGTGTCAAACACATGGCAGTGTGTTACACACCATACACACATTAGTATAAACTAACAGGGCTGTGTGTGTCAAACACATAGCAATGCGTTACACACCTTACACTCATTAATATAAACTAACAGGGCTGTGTGTGTCAAACACATGGCAGTGTGTTACACACCATACACACACTAGTATAAACTAACAGGGCTGTGTGTGTCA
>NC_057951.1:1648047-1673102 GCF_018555375.3 Anguilla rostrata | reverse complement strand
TGTTGAGTGAAGTGTGTGTGGAATCTGTGCAGGAGGGTCAGTGTGTCAGAGTCAGAGACGCTGTAGAAGGACAGAGTGCCGGCGGACGGTCCACACACACTCCTACCCTGTACACACACACTCCTCTACCATCATCATCATCATCACACACACTCCTGCTCTGCGGTAGGGGAGGGGGGGCAGGTATGTCTGTTTGGTTCTCATTGTGCCAGACAGAGTAACTGAGTTTATCAGAGCGACCGTATTCATTAAAGCACCCAGACTCCAGGAGTTTTTATTCCATCCAAACATACAGTCAGAACCCCCTCCTTTCCTGCTGATTCCTTTATCTGTCACTGCTATATCAACCCTCCCCCTCTCAGACACACTGAACTCAGCCTCCCAGTAACAGCGCTCACACACACTCTCTCTGCACACAACCTGGGGCCAGACTCAAATCTCTCTGGATGATCAGGATATGGCTCCTCTCTCCCCGGTGTGTGTGTCACCCTCCTGTTCCCCTCAGACAGAGACAGCTCTCTGTGCGCTGTGTTTGGATCCAGTGTGAGCTGACAGCCGTCTGCACACCAGAGACATTAATGAGATTAATTATCATTATTAATATTCACCTTATTATGTGTGTGAGAGAGAAAGGACTGTCATAGTACCTCTGTGTGTGTGTTTGTGTACGTGTGTGTTTCTGTTTGTGTTTATGTGTGTAAGAGAGAAGTCTCGATTTCTCACACACACACACACACACACACACAGCAGAGTGTGTATCTATGCAAAGTGTTCTGTCGATACAGACTCACATTTCCTGGGTCCTGGTTTGGTCCTGTTCTCTCCTCCATGGTCCACACTGTAAGAACAGCAGAACAGAATTCTGAATTTTAACCATCCTTTATTTCCACTCTCAACACACCAATGACATCACATATATAAAAACAAAGGCACAATAAAACACAAAACCACGATCATATGAAAAAACACAAATCTGTCAGAAAGGAAACTTATTCCATTCACTCACCCTGTTCCATGTGCAAAAATAGCTCCCCTCCCTCCACTGAACATAAAACACCCTTATAACACACACACTCTGAAACACACTCAGGTTCTCCATTGCTTTGTAATACTGAAACTCCACCATCACTGTGTCCCTGATCAAACCCCTAACTACAACAACCACATCTTATTTACTGCAGTGATCCCGTGCAGCACCCTCCACAGGAGATCCCCAACTCTCTTGAGTAACGCTGGTTTGTACAGTGCCCTCCATGCCCCCCCCACCAACTCCTTTTGTGTGTGTGTGTGTGAGGTGCACTATGGAAACTCTCTTTACTTACAGCAGTGTGAGTGTGTCCAGTTTAGCAGCAGACAACACTCTCACTCCGATCTCCTGTGATGTGTCTCAGGTCCGCTCTCCAGGTGTGTGTGTGTGTGTGTGTGTGAGGTGCATTGTGGAAACTCTCTGTACTTACAGCAGTGTGAGTGTGTCCAGTTTAGCAGCAGACAGCGCTCTCACTCCTGAGTCTCCTGGGTGATTGTATCTCAGGTCCAGCTCTCTCAGGTGTGGGGGTTTGAACGAGCTGAAGCAGAGAATCACAGCTCTCTTGTGACTCTACAGCCGACAGCCTGGAGGGCACACATAACTCACTTCCTTGCCACTTCATATATACAGGGTGTGTGTGTCAGGAACACATAGCACGTGTGTTACACAGCGGCTCTACACACCTATCTCCTTATTAAACTACAGGGCTGTGTCAGTGTCAACACATGCTAGTGTGTTAACACACGCTTACACCTTAATAACTACAGGGCTGTGTGTTCAAACACAGCAGTGTGGTTACACACCTTACAGCATTAATATAAACTAACAGGGCTGTGTGTGTCAACCCATAGCAGTTGTTACACACTTACACACATTAATATAAACTAACAGGCTGTTGTGTCAACACATAGCAGTGGTTCAACTTACACATTATAAACTAACAGGGCTGTGTGTGTCAACCATCACAGTCCAATTATACAGGCTCTGAATTAATCATGACTTATTTAAGAAAATGACCAGTTAAACTAAATTTGAACAGATTCAATTAATTTTCATAATTTTGAAGAATGTATGAATGAAACCGATTTGACGCTTCTCAAAATATTGTTTATTCCAACTGATGTCAGATTTAAAATGTGTTTCTACCAAGAGGAAGAACAGGAAAATGTTGCTTTATTTCTGTGAAGAAAAATAACTCTCTTGTCTATTTTAACATTAAAAACATTAGTAATATCAGTGCCATATTTAGTCATTATTAACATTAGTGCTGTGTTGTGTCACATTGGAACCCTTTTTGATTGAAGGGGTTTGTGTTTGTACTCACCCCAGTCTCTGCACTTTACAGTGTGGGTCCTCCAGTCCAGCAGAGAGCGCTCTCACTCCTGAATCCTGCAGCTCATTGTCTCTGAGCTCCAGATCTCTCAGCTCTGAGTGAGGAGAGCGCAGGACTGAGGCCAGAACATCACAGCAGCTCTCTGTGAGATTACACCAACCCACCTGTGGAAACCACACAACCACAACACACACACACACACACACAGCACTGTAACACCACACACACACAACACACACACACACACACACCACACACAGTACACACACACCCCACACAACAAACACACTGAATCACTGCAATTGTCACACGTGCACCTGACGATATAATTCCTATTACACTCATCCTGATTACACAGTACCACAAACAGAAATTATTATTAGTTCATAAGTATTCACTACCACAAAAAGTATCACGCCAAACAAAAACTAAATAAGGGAAATTCAAAATGGCTGAAATTGTCTACAAACCTGTGCAACACTTGGTCAGCACAGATAAATGTGGACATTATTCCTCATTTCTACTTAGTTACTTCTCATCAGTCCTGGGCAATGTACACCAGGCTCTACTCGCAAGAAACACAACTGATATGCATGTTATAGATATGGCAAAATTATGATTAATAATATTCTTGATAATCATAAAAATAAATACAAAAGCAAGAAAATGTAAAAATTAATGAATGTACAAATAAATTAGACAAAATCTGACAAATGGGTATTTGCATTTATTTCCATATTTATTTCTTGATTCATTCATTTCTGTGGATGTTCATTTCCATATTTATTTATTGCTTGATTCATTTATTTCTGTATATATTTATTTCCTTATTTATGTTTTGATTAATTTATGCCTGTATATATATATATTTCTGTATTTATTTCTGTATTTTTTCATCCATATGTTAATGAGGGGGCTGTCAATGAAAATATGTCATAGTGTCACTATTTCAATTGGTTGATCGATACCAGAGTACGTAGATTCACTGTACATGCCTTGCTTCAACACCGGTTGCTTTTTACCACATTTACGTTAGTAGGGCAGAGCAGGGCAAAACGTAACACAGATTTTATTTTTTTGGTTAGGTGGTGCAGCTTGAGTGACGTATTTCAGGATAAACACTCAGAATGACCCTTGCTTTCTCTCCAACGAAAGGTGAGGGATTTTGATAAACATTTTGGGAGATATTGCCAAATAAAAGTTTGTTTTGGTGATATGTAAGCACATTGTTTTACCATAAGTATTTTTTGGGTGCTGTAATGTGTGTGCATATCAAAGATCCAAATGTATGTAATCGTAAACAGTCTTTTCGTGACTAACAGATTGCATATTTTTGATAGAGCAATCAGCTCCACCTGCAGGATTAAGACATGCACGCAGACTCACAGAGCAAGGGAACATAACAGGACTGAAAAGGGAAGACATTCAACGGGAACTGCAGAATAATGCTGGGATAACTTCAGAAGGGAAAAGAACAGGACCACATAGAAGAGTTTATGATAAACTTTACTTTGGAGCTTAAAGAACTGTGGCATACATACAGTACGGCTGCACTCAATCTCCTGAACAAGCTACCTCACTACCTCACTGACGTCTTACATTGGTTGGTATATCCTGTTTCGAAAAGCCTAGGGCTCCACCTAGTGGATAACCTGACTACACTACAAATGTACAGTATCGTGATAAGTTTTCACCAGTTGGCAATAGGCTATGAAAAACATTTAAATGTAATCAATAGATAGATTAGAAACAGTGTTTGTATCCTAAAACATCAAACTGTATTGAGTTACCTTACTTTGTGTGAACCTTTAAAGGTATTAAAACTTAGGTTAGCTCGCCATGTCAGTTTCTGAATGGCACGTCCCAGAAATTCCATTATGGTATTAAATCATAATTAGGATGTAGGTGTGAATGGTTTGTATTAAAAATGATTAATCTAGTTCTAGTTATATTTTCAGAATTGAGCCAAATAGGAAAACTGTTGTTTCCTATACAGGCAAGAGATAGCCAGAGGCTTGAGCCTGGCTGACCTAGCTGAAAATGCTAGTCATCATTATGTGCTCTTTTGTGTGGATGCTTTGACAGTTTGTTCCAGGTAGCTGCATCACAGAGATTGACCCTGTAGTGTTCAGCCATTTGGAGGAAGTGGCTCTTCGCCTGAATGTTTCACTCCATAATTCAGATTACGCCAGATCAATTGGATGCCCTTCTCACATACTGCCTGAGGAAGCACTGGAGAGTTATTTATTATTAGTTGGTTTGTCTGTTCTTCATGTTGCAGCACAATTAATTAACAATGAATCCCTTGCATGTCCACTTCCCATGAGATCTCAACAGGATTCTTAGCAGGGTGATCTACACTAGATCATTTAAACTTAATCCAGTTATGCAAAGCAAGTTTTATCCATCTATGCCTCAGTGGTATTTCTCCCATCTCATTAGTAATGCATTAATTGGTGTTGTTCTGAGTGCCCCACAGCATATCCTCAAAGCTCTTGCCTGTTTAACATGTGATGCCAGGAAGGGAATTGGGGTGCTGTCCACCAGGGAGGTATTGGTGCAGCTGTGGCCCATTACCTAACCATGGGCTCTATAAGAGGCCTAGCTTCCAGGCCTAGGGGAGGGTGCTTTTAGATGGTGTTTGGGAGCGTGGCTATGGACAGGTGGGATTTTTTCCTTACCGCAAAAATTAGCGAAGCCATTCAAACCGTTGCGGTAACCGCCATTAAAAAATAATAATTTAAACCTCCGGCTACGATTTCGTTTTTTTCAAGTACATTTCTGGAATGGCTGTTTCCGAAAATAGGTTCTGCCCAGCAGTTCATACTGTTTGTCGAAGGACTGAAGCATAGCTCGGAATGATGGCTTTCCTACAGTCCGGAAGGGCACCATCTCCACAACCAAATACTTTGTTACAGTTGTTGTAAGTGCTCGCCACTTGTTGCTGTCCCGGTTGTATTTAGTCACTCTGGCAAATGCCTCTGAGACTCCTAACTGACGTAGTGCCGAGCCGGTACCTCCCGAGGTAGATGGGGTGCCTTTCATTGCATCGTATAACGGACGGTGAGTGGTCCTAAGATGCGATGCTAGATTTGTCCTGTTTCCTCGCATGACGTTGATTTTCTTGCTGCAAATGCGGCACACTGCCTCATCCAAATTCTTTGGCTTTCCATCTTCATCGGGCTCAAAGCCAAAATGTTCCCAAACAGGAGAAGTAACGTTGGGTTTCGCTACAAGATCCATGTTTTTAGCCTAATTTGAAGCGAAAACTTTCTGTAGCCAACAGTTTCAAAGCACGTTCTGGGTGACACTTTCTCCGATCAGAATGTTAACTGCGCAACTGTGAGTGAAAACTTTCAAACACATGGAGTGAAGAAAATAGGCTACACAATAATAATTATAATTATTTTAAAAATTGCATTGCATTTATTTCAGATCACAACTTTTACAAGTAAAATTGGAACATAAACAATTGGCCTAAAATAAACGGGAAAAAACAAAACCCAGCGGTGAAGCGGTGATCAGCTTGACTCTGCGGTGGACGTGACGTGATTGCGTTACCACGGTAATGCAGTAACCGCGGCAGCTCTAGTTTGCCGGCCACTGACCTGTGTTCAAAGCCTCTCTAACTACTCTGAGAACACTGTCCTCTAGCTGCGCTTCTCGCAAGTCTTCTCGGGTGAACTGTTCTAGCTGACCCAAATTGAGATGAGTTGCAAAAGCATACAGCTCAGGAACACCTTCTGCTGGAACACCTAGTTTGTCTGCCAAGTGCACATCACTGTCACTAGACTCCTGCACATGCACACGACCACAAATCGCCTTCACATCACCCTGTGAAAGGTTTCTCCACGTCTCAGTGTCCAGTTTCGGGAAAGCAAATCAGCCTCAACATTGACCTTCTCAGGGCGATATTTTACTTCAAAATCGTATGTGGCTAGGGCAGCAAGCCACCTATGCCCTGTAGCATTAAGTTTCCCTGTCGTCAACACGTGATTGCGTTTCCGCGGTAATGCAGTAACCGCGGTAGCTCTAGTGTAAGTATGGATTTCATTAGAGTGCAGAGCAGGTAGTGAATAATGGGGATGGATGAAGACTGCAATATGTGACAGAAGTGAATCCAGAAGTCGGTGGAAACCTGGCAAATGAAACTCAATACAGCTCAATGTAAAGTTCTACATGTGGGAAATAATAACACAAGGCTAGATTACTTTATGGGAGGAACGATATTGGAATGTGCTCAATTTTGGGAGTAATAGTTGATCAAAACCTTTCAGGTTCTAGGCACTGTGCTGTTGCAGTAAAAAAGCCAACAGGATGCTGGGATAGTAGTGAGTATAAATCAAGGCTCCAGAGTGCGACCATTTTGGTTGAACATGCGACCAAAAATCTGTCAAGTGCGACTAAACATTTTCATTGGTCGCACCGGTGCACCTGACATTTAGCAGGTCTGTCTGTGTGTGTGTAGCGTTATTTTTTCCCCACCCGCATTCTGCGAAGACCCGCCCCTACTCTGCCTCTGATTGGCTCTGACCCTGATATTCTTCTTCGCTGAATGCGGTGGGGAAAAAATAAGGCATGTGTGTATTAGTGATGTGCGGATCGCAGTTATATCCGCGGGCACCACGGTTAATCTGCGGATCGGGTGGGCCGAGTCATAAAAATTAACATTCTGATTAATAGCGGATGGGTTGCGGGTGGGTGAAATAATACATCATTAATGAGGAAAATATTAATTACATTCTCTAAAATGTGAACATATTTTAAGCTTCATTTTTCGTCAGGCGTGAATTAGCAGACTAGACTCTCGTTGCGCCAATTGCGGCGTCCATTTGTCTTAAGCAGCAATGGAGGCAAAAAGATCCGAGAGAAAATTAAAAAGGAGAATTAAAAAAGGAAGGGCAGAAAAGTTCCATGTGGGCGCAATTTAGTGAAATGATCAGAGGTCAAGTGTGGGTATGTCATATGCAACAGCTGCGAAATAATGAGAAATAGCGGTAATGTGTGATCGGGTGCGGGTCTCTAAATCAGATAAAATAATTTGTTCGGGTGGGTGGCGGGTGGATGATTGCGTACATGCGGATTCGGATGACGTCAGAGCCGATCCGCGCATCACTAGTGTGTGTGTGTGAAACCGCGCCCTGTACTCCTCCGGGAGCAGCGCACACTTTTATTTGAGTTATTTGAGTTTGATTTATTTATTTGAGTTTGTCAAGTTCTTTAAATATCAGCACTTTTAAGTTTATTTTTTAAACAATTGAGGTTATTGCCATTTCTTGTTTGTGCTGTGATTTAAATAAAGAAAAAACATTTATCTGCACCTTTATTCCTGTTTACAATCATTTACATGTGTTAAGAAATTACCAATGTGTATGGGAACTGACAAAAAAGGTAACACTTAAAATGTATTATTACGGCGCCAAAAGGCACGGTGAAAAATTTTGGGTCTAACTAAATTATGTGCTGCTGCACCTAAATGAAAAAGTTAGGCGCACCAGTGCATCCAATGTAAAAAGTTAGTCTGGAGCCCTGTAAATCCAAGGAAGTTATACTTATTTTATACAATACCTTTGTCAGACCACACTTACAGAATTGTGTGCAGTTCTGGGGACTGTACTACAAGAAAGATATAGAGGATCTGGAAAAGGTTGAAATAAGGGAAACCAAACTGGTTCCTGAGTATTGAAAGATAAGACACTACAGTTCTGAGAGAAAGACTTCAGATGCTTAACTTCTTCACGCTTAGTAAAAGTAGACTCAGGGTTATTTGATTGAGTCTAAAATTCATAAAAAGAGATCAACAAAGTGAACTACAAGAGATTCTTCAGGTTCAGCTCTCTGTTCAACCCTATATTTCACTGCACAGATCCATAATCACTAATTCCATTTAGTTAAGGTCACACAGTACACAGCACTACTCACCCCAGTGTCTGTAGGTTACAGTTTGGACTCATCAGTCCAGCACAGAGCAGCTTCACTCCTGAATCTCCCAGGTTATTGTAGCTGAGGTCCAGATCTCTCAGGGGTATGTTTGATGACTGAACAGCAGAGGCCACAATTTCACAGGACTTCTCTGTGAGGTCACAGCTGTTCAGTCTGCAAAGAAGAGTTTATACATTATTATGATTAAATAGCGCAATATACTGTAAAATCTGATATGTGCATGTAACAGTAATCGCGAGTGATGAAGAGTGATATTGAGGATTTTCAGTTTGTGATGCTCTGAGGAAGTTCTTTGTTACACTCTCCAACTGCAGCACTTTGGGCCTGAGAATTAGACATCCTGTCGGACAGAACTCTGACAGTTCTACAGATGAAATTCTTACCCAAATGGCCACCTTTCTTCTGGCATTTGGCACAGGCACAGACAAATGTTAGTTCAATAAAGACCATAGGGGTGTTTGTATGGCTAATCTGCAAAAAATCAGACCTTGTTATTGTACTAATAATGCGGCTGACCAAACTCAGCTAAAAATTGGATTAATTAATATCAGATCACTAGCCCCTAAGGCAACTCTTGTAAATGAATTAATTACTGATCACCAAGTTGAAATCTTATGTGGAACTGAAACTTCCCTTAAAACTGTATATTGCCTTAAATGAATCCACCCCTCCTGGCTACAGCTATACTCACGTTCCCCGTCTGACAGGTCGTGGCGGTGTTGCTGCTGTATATCATTTTAATTTTTTTTGCTATTTTGAAATCCGGCTTCAAATGTAACTTTTTTTTAAGTGCTTGTTCTCAGTTTTGTACATCCAGACAAAAAAGCAGTCCGTTTTATCCTTGCAATTGTATACAGGCCACCAGGGCCATACAGTGGCTTTTTACTTGAGTTTGCTGATTTCCTGTCCAGCCTGATTGTTAATTCAGATAAAGTAGTAATTGTAGGGGACTTCAATATTCACATGGATAGTGAAAGTGATCCTCTCAGATCAGCACTCTTGTCTATCACTGAATCTACTGGCTTCGATCAACATATACATCAGTCCACACATTCTCATAACCATACTCTTGATCTGGTCTTAACTTATGATACAGAAATAGCAAATATAGCAGGTATGCCTAAAAACCCTGTGCTATCAGACCATTAATTAATTACTTTCCAACTTTCACAAGTCTGTCATGTGTCATCAGATCTTTCATTCTACCTTAGCTGTAAGCTTTCCTCCAGGACTGCAAATGCTTTTATTAATGAGCTCCCAGGCTCATTTGTGCACTATGGGGATTTTCTTGGCTCCCACCCTTTGATGACAAAATTCTAAAAATCAGGGGCAAGATTCAAAGTTCTCCTACCACCCCTCATATAGGGTCTGCCCGTCCATCTGCTCAACGCATGGATGCAGAATCTTCAGAAGAATCTTCAGAAAGACGGGCGGCCTATCTGAACTCTTGTGCTCCAACAGACCTCATGGAGTTTAATGCCATAATTAATACCTCAAAATCTTCTTCTTGACTTCTAGACCCTATCCCTAAAAAGCTTTTCAAGGAGCTATTACCAGTGATTGGAACACCAATGTTACATATTGTCAATGTGTCTTTAGCATCTGGACACAGATGCTAAAGACTCTTAAAATTGCAGCCATCAAACCCCTTCTTAAGAAGCCAAACTTGGATGTGAATGACCTGTCTAACTACAGGCTTATCTCGAACCTCCTGTTCCTTTATGAAATACTAGAAAAGGCTATTTCAAAACAACTTGGTTCATTTTTGCACTCCAATCATATATTGGAAGTTTTTCAATCTGCTTTTAGACCCTCTCACAGCACTGAAACAGCCCTGGTCAAAGTACTCAATGACCTACTCCTCGCTTCCGACCATGGCTGCATCTCTGTACCTGTGCTTTTAGACTTAAGTGTGGTATTTGACACAGTTGATCACCTCATCCTTCTGGATAGACTTGAAAATCTTGTAGGCCTCCGTGGACAGGCACTCTCTTGGTTCAGGGTTGCTTTTTATCACTTGAGAAACATCTCAAAAATTCGGAAAATACTGTCCTTACATGATGCAGAAAAGCTAGCTCATGCTTTTGTTACTTCAAGATCAGATTACTGCAATGCTCTTTTGTCTGGATGTGCAAATTCCTCTCTGAAACGGCTCCAGCTAATTCAAAATGCAGCAGCTCGTATTCTCTCTAGAACAAGGAGATTCAAACACATCAGCCCAGTGTTAGCATTGCTTCACTGGTTGCCAGTTAAATTCCAAATAGACTATAAGATACTACTTCTTACCTTTAAAGCCTTACATGGTCTTGCCCCTTTGTACTTAAATGATTTACTTCTTCCTTATATTCCCTCACGAACGGTCTGTTCGCAGGGTGCAGGCCTCCTTGTTATTCCTAGAATATCTAAAAGTACCATAGGTGGTAGAGCCTTCTCCTATCGTGCTCCCCTCCTGTGGAACAAGTTGCCTGCCCATGTTCGGGGCGCAGACACTATCACCTTATTTAAAGCTAGGCTCAAAACATATATTTTTAGCCTCTCTTATATTTGAGGGGCAGGGGTGGGTGGCAGGCATAGCTATAGAGTCTCTGGCAGACTGAGCGGTTAGTGCTGTCACTGGATCATCATTGGTAGTGCTGTGCTAAGCTGAACCGGTCATGGTCTGGTGATGACTGTCTCAAGCCTGCCCTCATGGATGCGTTGGCCCCTGCCTCTGTTTCCCTTAGCTATGCTGCCATAGCCTTATTCTGCCGGGGTTTTCCTTATTGCACGTGGGCACCTCTGTTTATAATCTACCATTTGAACCCCCTAACAATGCTTTTTTTCTCGTTTTCCTCGGCTCTGGGCACCTGCCCGGAGCTCTAGCCCAAGTTTGCTGAGCACCCCCCCCGGCCCGGAGCTCCAGCCCTAGACCAGCTAGACCAGCTGGGCACCCCTGCCTCCTGCTACTGTTGATTTTCCATAACAAACCGGTGCCTGCCCGCGGCAGTTGGGTTCCCCCTCTGAGTCCGATTCTGCTCAAGGTTTCTTCCTGTATTCAGTCAGGGAGGTTTTCCTTGCCACTGTTGCCCTAGGCTTACTCTTTGGGGGCCGGTTCTCTGTAAAGCTGCTTAGTGACAAAGCTCCTTTGTTAAAATACAAATTATAAAAAAATTGAAATAAAGTGTTGGCCTGTAAAGCAAAAGTGAGCCTGTGATCTTGTGCCATTTGCCTTGCTTCTCAGCTCTGCCTTGGTCTCTTTTGATCAGTCTTGGATCTCTGGTCTTGATTCTTTAGCTGCTTATTTTACCATCCTGGGTCACAGTGGGACAGACAAGCTGTGGTTCTGCGGTCCCTTTCATTCATTTTTTTCACAATTATATTATTTATTTTCCATGTCTGTCTAATTTTGTGTAAAGGAAGTGAAGCTTGTATTTTTTTATTTGATGGGGAATATGTTCATCTTAATACTGTAACATATTATACCCTTCATTTAAATCTGCGAGTTGTATGTTTGGACCATTATTGATCCATCACATTGGTTTGCCTAACAAGCAATTCATGATGTATTTAATAACTGGTATCTTTAATGATAATATGTAAATTAAATCTAATAAAATACATTTTACATGTTGGATACATTTTTTACATTTGATGGTACTTCTGTATTCATTAAATGAGGGCACAATCTGTTAAAATAGCTTGACTCAAAAATCATAATTCTCACTTGCCTGACAATTTTATTATATTCTATTTTCACTTTAACTATGAATTGTTTATAAAAACATGCTGTCATTATCTACTTTAATTATTACACCATACTCACATGGCCTTCCTGCAGTTCCCGACTACTGGTAGCAGTCTCTGATAACCTGCTGCTGATGTTTTGTAGGTCTTCAAGTCAAACTCATCTAGGATCTCCTCTGACATCAGTAACATAAAGGCCAGGGCTGAACATTGGTGTGGTTCCAGCTTTCATTAGAGAGTTTTCCTGATCTCTGGAATTCTTGATTTCCTCCACTAGAGAGTTGTCATTCAGTTCATTGAGACAGTGGAACAGATTTATGGTCCTCTCTGCTGAAGATTCTTTTTGATCCTCTCCTTTATTAAATACTGTTTTCTCAATGCTCTCTGATCTGCTTCTTGTCTGTGTATATAAATGGTAAATGGTAAAAGGACTGTATTTATGTAGTGCTTTTATCCAATCTGGTACAGGTGATCTGCTTCCTGTCTTTGTCAGTATTCCTCCTAATAGAGTCTGAATGGAGTCCAGAGAGAGGCCTAGAAGGAATCTGAGGAAAAGGTCCAGGTGTCCATTCTTACTCCCTAAGGCCTGATCCACTGCAGTCCTGTGTAACTCAGACAGCTGCACTCCATCACTGCAAGGTTTTGATTGTTCTGCTCTGAGTACATTTCTGTTCTCATTCACACATGAATGAAACACAAACAAGGCAGCCAGATACTCCTGAATGCTCAGATGCACAAAGCAGTGGACTTTCTCCTCACCCAACCCACACTCCTCTTTAAAGATCTCTGTGCACACCCCAGAGTACACTGAAGCTTCACTGACATCAATGCCCATCTCTCTCAGGTCCTCTTTATAGAATATCAGATTCCCCTTTAACAGCTGTAGTAAAGCCAGCTGACCCAGTTTCAGGATGATTTCTGTATTTGATGCTGACATTTTCTTTGAGGTTGTCTCATTGGTGCCAGGATACTTCTCATTCTTCACATTAGTCTGAATGAGCAGGAAGTGTGTGTACATTTCAGTCAGAGTTTTGGGCAGGTCTCCACTCACTTTATCCAACATTGTCTCCAGAACAGTGGCAGAAATCCAGCAGAAGACTGGTATGTGACACATGATGTGCAGACTCCTGGATGACTTTACGTGTGAGATAATTCTGCTGGCCTTTATCTCATCTCTGATTCTCTTCCTAAAGTATTCCTCCTTCTGTGGATCCTTGAACCCTTGTACCTCTGTCACCTGGTGGACGCACTCAGGAGGGACCTGATTGGCTGCTGCTGGTCGGGAGGTGATCCAGAGGAGAGCAGAGGGAAGCAGATTCCCCAGAATGAGGTTGGTCAGCAGCACATCCACTGATGATGACTCTGTTATATCACGGCAGATCTTATTGCTTTGGAAATCTAGAGGAAGTCGACACTCATCCAGACCATCAAAGATGAACACAATTTTGACTTCATCTTCAAAACTTTTGATCTCTTTCAGTTGCGGAAAGTATTGCTGCAGCAGTTTCATGAGACTAAATTCTCTCTCCTTTTTCAGATTCAGATCTCGGAAAGGAAGAGTGAAGATGAAATCAATGTCCTGATTGGCTTTTCCATTTGCCCAGTCCAGAATGAACTTCTGCACAGAGACGGTTTTCCCAATGCCAGCGATGCCCTTTGTAAGCACAGTTCTGATGGGTTTCTCTTGTCCAGGTAAAGGCTTAAAGATGTCATTGCAGAGAATTGCAGTCTCCTGTGTGGTTTGTCTCTTGGATGCTGTCTCAATCTGTCTGATCTCATGTTCATCATTGATCCCCCCACTTCCCCCCTCTGTGATGTAGAGCTCTGTATAGATCTCATTGAGGAGGGTTGGGTTGGCCTGCTTTGCTAAACCTTCAAATATGTGTTCAAACTTCTTCTTCAGAGCAGTTTTCAGTGCCTGCTGGGCTCTTTCTATGGATTTATCTGAGGAGACGAAATATGAGAAGCAATGTTTAAAATAACAGAACAGATAATAAAAAATACATATGCAGTCCATTTTCACAATGGTATACACACATCTTAAGGTGTTACACACTTCTCACAGTGTGTTCTACACACAAAATGAAAACATATCAAACAATGAAAAAGGATTCAATTCCTTTATCACATTCAATTTCTTAATTTTTCATAGTATGATGTGGTAAATATGGTCTTCATGGGTCATGTAGTAATTTAATCATCTTATAATTTTTATGCTCAGTGCTCATTAATCCTGGATAAAAACTCAGACCAGATTTGAATCTCTTTTAGGGACATTTAATCTCATATGCATTTGCTTGCCCCATAATCACTGCTGGATGCAATATTTTAATTTAAACACCTTTGTGTATATGTAGTGTGTGATGTTTTCTATATGCAAGACTGTTGACATAAAACGCTATTATGAAAGTGTAGATGCTATAAATCAACAAAACATTACAAAACATTGTACTCCGTTATATTTGAATGCTAAGCTCATTTCAGCATTCAAATGGACACACAGTAGCAATGAGTGAAAACTCTTACTGTGCTGCTCATCTCTCTCCAGTGAGTCAGTGAGATCCTTCTGCTTCACAGGGCTGCTGGTCAGCTGTATTAGTGTGAAATAAACACATGAAGAGGTGTGTTGTATCAGTGAGAAATAAACACATGAAGAGGTGTGCTGTGTCAGTGTGAAATAACCACATGAAGGGGTGTGCTGTATCAGTGTGAAATAAACACATGAAGAGGTGTGCTGTATCAGTGTGAAATAAACACATGAAGAGGTGTGCTGTATCAGTGTGTGAAATAAACACATGAAGAGGTGTGCTGTATCACTGTGTGAAATAAACACATGAAGTGGTGTGCTGTATCAGAGCCACTGAAACAATGAGATTCTTGCAATATGTCTCATGTTTTCTCTTTTGGATGGCCAGAACGGGGACAGATACTTTTAAACAGAATACATGCAGAAGGTCCAAAGCCTCAAGTTTGAAGTGCACCTTTAATCCCTGATTAATGCACAGTAAAATGTCCAGTTAATGTCCAGTGTTAATTCAACTCTTAACAGATAACATTTGGTCCCACATTGCAGAGTGGGATGAAACATTATCTGTTAAGAGGTGAGAGTTGAATTAACACTGGATATTTTATTGTGTGATTTTGTAGAGACACTACTTGTGATAAATCAAGAGTTCCCATAGAATAAATCAGTTTCTCAGTGCAATACATTTGGAAAATTCGGACTATAAACTGCATGCTTCAAACACTCTGTTTGGAGTCTTACTCTGCCATTGTGTTTGGGACCTAAAAAAGAATTTGCATCTTTCTGTGAGCCCAGGAGGGCCAGGTAGCACTCTACAAAATTAAAAAACCTGATTACATATTCAATCTTATCAATTAGGCTGATAAGAGGCTACTAATTCATTATTTGTCATGTGATCATATATAAAAAAAGGAAATGCAGTGTACAGTACAAGACAATCACACAAGCAAATATTAAAATAGAAAAAAATATAAATAAAACCTGTTTTGAGAAGAGTTTCTCTGAACTCCTCTCTACAAGACGGTTGGATGCCGGTGAAGCATGGATCCTGTGAACTAACAAGCCATGAGACAAGAGTTCAGTTAAATTCATCCTTCTTACTGCAGCGCTAACTCACAGCACATGAGACAGAGCTTCCAGTTAAACTCATCCTCTTACTGCAGCTCTAACTCACAGCACATGGAGACAGAGCTTCCAGTTAAACTCATCCTCTTACTGCAGCTCTAACTCACAGCACATGGAGACAGAGCTTCCAGTTAAATCATTCTCTCTTACTGAGCAGTTCCTACAAATCAGGGAGACAGAGCTTCCAGTTAAATCATCTCTTACTGCAGCTCTAACTCACAGCACATGGAGACAGAGCTTCCAGTTAAACTCATCCTCTTACTGCAGCTCTAACTCACAGCACATGGAGACAGAGCTTCAGTTAAACTCATCCTCTTACTGCAGCTCTAACTCACAGCACAGGAGCAGAGCTTCCAGTTAAACTCATCTCTTACTGCAGCTCTAACTCACAGCACATGGAGACAGAGCTTCCAGTTAAACTCATCTCTTACTGCAGCTCTAACTCACAGCACAGGAGACAGAGCTTCCAGTTAAACTCATCCTCTGCTGCAGGTCTAATCAATACACAGTTCTTACTTGATCACCTGTGACTCTCTCTGAACATGAGATTCCATTAGAACTCATCCTTCTACGCAGCTGTAATCACAGCCACATAGGAGACAGGAGCAATTCCAGTTAAACGCATCCTCTCACTGCAGCTCTAACTCACAGCACATGGAGACAGAGCTTCCAGTTAAACTCATCCTTTTACTGCAGCTCTAACTCACAGCACATGGAGACAGAGCTTGCAGTTAAACTCATCCTCTTACTGCAGCTTAAACTCACAGCACATGGAGACAGAGCTACCAGTTAAACTCATACTCTTACTGCAGCTCTAACTCAGAGCACAAGGAGCCAGAGCTTCCAGTTAAACTCACCCTTTTACTGCAGCTCTAACTCACAGCACATGGAGACAGAGCTTCCAGTTAAACTCATCTTCTTACTGCAGCTCTAACTCACAGCACAAGGAGCCAGAGCTTCCAGTTAAACTCATCCTTTTACTGCAGCTCTAACTCACAGCACATGGAGACAGAGCTTCCAGTTAAACTCATCCTCTTACTGCAGCTCTAACTCACAGCACATGGAGACAGAGCTTCCAGTTAAACTCATCCTCTTACTGCAGCTCTAACTCACAGCACATGGAGACAGAGCTTCCAGTTAAACTCATCCTCTTACTGCAGCTCTAACTCACAGCACATGGACAGAGCTTCCAGTTAAACTCATCCTCTTACTGCAGCTCTAACTCACAGCACATGGAGACAGAGCTTCCAGTTAAACTCATCCTCTTACTGCAGCTCTAACTCACAGCACATGGAGACAGAGCTTCCAGTTAAACTCATCCTCTTACTGCAGCTCTAACTCACAGCACATGGAGACAGAGCTTCCAGTTAAACTCATCCTTTACTGCAGCTCTAACTCACAGCACATGGAGACAGAGCTTCCAGTTAAACTCATCCTCTTACTGCAGCTCTAACTCACAGCACATGGAACAGAGCTTCCATTAAATCATCTCTTACTGCAGCTCTAACTCACAGCACATGAGACAGAGTTCCAGTTAAATCATCTCTTACTGAGCTCTAACTCACAGCACATGGAGACAGAGCTTCCAGTTAAACTCATCCTCTGCTGCAGGTCTAACTCAAGACATGGACAAGCTCCAGTTAAACTCATCCTCTTACTGCAGCTCTAACTCACAGCACATGAGAGACAGAGCTTCAGTTAAACTCATCCTCTTACGGCAGCTCTAACTCACAGCCATGGAGACAGAGCTTCCAGTTAAACTCATCCTCTTACTGCAGCTCTAACTCACAGCACATGGAGACAGAGCTTCCAGTTAAACTCATCCTCTTACTGCAGCTCTAACTCACAGCACATGGAGACAGAGCTTCCAGTTAAACTCATCCTCTTGCTGCAGGTCTAACTCACAGCATGAGGAGACAGAGCTTCCAGTTAAACTCATCCTCTTACTGCAGCTCTAACTCACAGCACATGGAGACAGAGCTTCCAGTTAAACTCATCCTCTTACTGCAGCTCTAACTCACAGCACATTGACTCTCTGATTCATGCATTTTTACCTCTTTCTCACAGGGTCGTGGGTTCCATCGTTAGTCTCGGTCTCCTCTGAGGAACTCATTTTAAAAACAGCGCCCCCTGTCTCAGGACACCTGAACACACCAGATCAGATTCACAAGTGGGTTCTGACCCAAATTTGCAGACCTGTAAATACACACAAGAAGACCATGATAACGCACAGACATAATAATACACAGACACACACATACATCAAATCTCATAGAACAGACAAATGTGGAAATTAACTGAGCCATAAACTTGTACAATACAATTCCCTCCAAAATATTCTGCACCCATGATAACAATTACTAAGACCGTTGAATATAAAGATTA
The DNA here is from genome assembly GCF_018555375.3 of Anguilla rostrata. Taxonomy (NCBI): domain Eukaryota; kingdom Metazoa; phylum Chordata; class Actinopteri; order Anguilliformes; family Anguillidae; genus Anguilla; species Anguilla rostrata. The sequence goes on along the minus strand of NC_057951.1, from coordinate 1,655,042 downwards.
CCAGTGCTGAGGTATATTTTCATTGTCCAACATATGGAATATATTTAATGATATAATGGAAACTACCAAAATGACACATTTCTTTACAGAAATTGTGCATCACAATTATTGGCACCCCTGTATTTGGTACTGTGTGCACCCTCCCCTTGCAGGGATAATGGCACTGAGTCTTTTTACATAACGTGTTATAAGACCAGAGAACACATTGGGAGGGATCTTAGACTCTTCCTCCACCCACAATCTTTCCAGATCCTGATGTCTTTGTTGATCCGTGCTTATGGGCTGTGCTGTTCAATTGAGTCACAGGTTTTCAGGGAGTTTCAGCAGTCTTTAGACTGTTGTAGCCATTGCACAATGATGCTTCTGCATCATTAACCTTTTTATTTGTGGATTTTAACGTGAATTTGGGGTCATTGTCTTGCTGAAAGATCCACTAGTTTCAGTCTGCTGGCAGAGGTAGTCAGGTTTAGGGCTAAATTGTCCTGGTACTTGGGTAGAGTTCACGATGCTGCTTTCCTTAACAAGGGCCCCAGGACCAGTGTGAGCAAAGTAGCCCCATAACATTAAAGATCCACCACCGTATTTTTCTTTTCAGTATATGCATCCTTAAATCCATCCTACATCATATTCCTGGACATGGTTGTGAGAGGGCTGGAGCCTCTCCAGCATGCATTGGGCAAGAGGCGGAAAAACCTGAACAGGTCACCAGTCCATCACAGGGCACACACCATGCACTTACACATATCATTCACATTAGTGCCATTGTTAACTGCATGTCTTGATGGAGAAACCCATGCAGACATGGGATGAGAATATGCAAACTCCACACACACCACCATGCTGCCCTCCAGCAGTTTAAATTCTTCATTATTGCCCTCACAGTAGTAACTAGCATCTTCAGTTTATTTTTGATCCATTGCCTGATTTTCAAAGGTCAGCAACCATTTTCATTTTTCGTCATTCTTTCTTTCTCTGGGCAAGATGAAAAATGGGTTTCACAAGCAGGTTCTCAGTTTAATCCTCCAGTGAAACAGGAAGCCATGGAAGGCCACAAGAGTTTCTCTTAATATTGTGTAGATTTAGTTTGATTTTATTATTCAAGAATCTTTAGGGTGCCAATTATTTTTATATATTTTTGGGAAATAACAACCCTACCTGAATCCAACCGTCACACTAGAGGGCGCCAGTTCCCCAATCTTAGTTGTTTCTGTGCCTGTTTAGTGCTAATTAAGGTGTTGTGTCGCAAACATTTAATAGCCTGACCAGATTCACATTACAGGTATCTGTAACTGATTTATGATTAGTCAAAGAGCTAATTTAAGATATCTACAGGGTTCATACACTTTTTCACCAATGATTTTCCCCATGACTTCTCCACAACCTTTAACTGAATATCCATGACCAAAACAAATGACTTTATCTCAGCGGGACGATATAAAATAATTTATTGTAACACTAAGTAAAATTAGGTCTGCATCTGAAACATATGGTGCCTCTCTAAAACAAATAAACACCAGACAGACACACTTAGATACATTCTCTCATATTTTAATTCGAATAGTTTAACATTTTTGTCAGTTTTTCCAGTCGAACGTCTTTCTCTGTACATTCGCTAGTTAGTACACTCAGTATGTGCCTTGTGAGCTGACGGTAACCCTTCTAACCAATCGTGAGCTTGACATTCTTACCTTTAATGCTTATTAATTGGTTAATATTAGCCTTCAATCACTCCCTTTCGCTGCACTCCACTGTCACGCGACACAAAGAGCTGACGCCGGGCACCCACCGCACGCGTCGCGTAAGCGTCGCGTAAACAGCAGGGCGAAGCATCACGACGCGACGCGTAGGGTGTCTCCACTGGTTCCGTTTGTGTCGCGCAAAGGCTTGCGTAAAAGCTATATATTCCCAGTAGCTCTCGCAGTCTGCAGTGGGCTTACATCGTGTATTTCACGTTTGTTCAGGACTTTTGATTATGGGTTAAGTGAATACTTAGTGAGAGACATTTTTCATTCTGTTAATTTGGTAATATTTCTTAATATTTTTTTATATGTAAATACGTGAGAAAGTAAACGCTTTAAAGAATTACCATAAACTTAAATCGCAACGTAGCCTGCATAACAATCTCAAACGGTATTAATTTATTTGCTTGGTTAACAAGCGTGCCAACTTTGTGAAGAATATGTAATGATCATAATAATAATAATCCATAATCAACCATTGGGAATTCCCGTGTCGTCTTGTTATTCACGTCAAAACATTTATATGATCATATTTAGTAAAATCAGTTCATCGTCAAAAAGATAACAGTTTAAACTTTTGAACACCACAACGTCATGAACACCGGAAGCTTTGAAGTACAAGTGCAAAAAAGGCTTGTTTACAACTTCATTTATAAAATAGGTGCATTTTCATCGGCAAGACCACTAAATAATCTGATTTTTTTAAAGCTCTGTGGATTATCTGATTTTTATTAACAAGCCCTTTTTGAAAGCACGGCGAACGAAGACATCGGAGAAGTCAAATAGGCTGAGCAATGGTTGGTTAAAAACTACCTTCCAACATTCGAGCTAACAAACCGCTGCTCGGTGCATTCACTTCTACGTCATTCAATAGGCTACGATTTTCTGTGGTGTATTTTCAAATTTACCCCACCCCCTCCGCAAAATAAGACAGCGAAACTAAGTTTGCCTTTTCCCCTGGTTCCAGTTATTTATTTATTTATTTTTACAAAACGAAAAGGCTTGTATTTTTTTTTTGCTGCTTATAAAATATCTGGGAGGTAACTAGGGACACACCCCCAGTAATATAAGGATGAAATATAAATCAGAGCATGTATACCTAGCATTTTAGAGCATATTTCTGTGTATAAACAGGCCACCGTGACGCGCGACAAGCCGAAAAAATAGAACAGAAGCGAAAAACTACGCTTCAGTTCGCTTGTGTCGCGCGAGCTTCGCAGCCGGTACGCGACGCGTTCGCATCTGGTGGAGACGACGTCGCCCGCTGCCGTTGTAATAACAGTACTTCAACTACGCTTCAGTTACGCGCGTAATACGCGCGTAGTGCGCTCGCGGTCGATACGCGTGCGGTGGGTGCCCGGCTTAAAGCGTTAACTAATGTTACCTGAAGACAAAAGTTTATGTTCAATTTATTAGCGTTATCGAAAGCTGAAAAGTTGAAGCGCACCATTACGTCATTTGTTTTGAAACGTTAACTTAGTGTTTTGTGTAGCGACCCGTTTGAAACGGCTCATTTCTCCGATGCAGTTTACTGGCGGTTGATTTAATTAGCGGTATTAATGTGACGAGAAGCTGTTTGTCGTTTGAATGCATAACACAAAGTCGACACATTTTATGCGTGACAGTTTAACTGTTACTTGTAAACCGTACTGTTATATTGTCGTTTTTTATCAATAAAAAATCTATTGCATATATTGGTGCTCCTTACATTTTGGTGGGTGCTCCTAACTTTTTGAAGTTGGGAGCACCAGTGCTACGAAGTAAAAAAGTTAATTTCGAGCCCTGATATATTATTGAAGCTGCACTTCAATAATAGGGCCTACGTTCACTAACTACTACATTAGCAGAAGCGTGACTGTTGGGCGTGCCAGTAAACAGACTGAGCCAGACTGAATTAACTTCTCACACCACAAAAATACCGCGAAGGTTACGTGACAATTTACGTTTTATTACTATACATACTATTTTTATGATTGGATTAATTAGTAATTATATTTGATGCAACTTTAGCTGTGTTTCCATTACTTTTCAAAAAATATTATTTTCCATAACTTTTCCAGGGCCTGGAAATTGCATGACTTAGTCATAATTTCAGTTAAATATCTTTCATTCCTCGCAATTTAAGATATGTCAGGTAACAGGGGACCAGACCCAAACGGAGAGTGGGGAAAACACCAGGAACTCCAAAAAGGCAAATCCAATCAAAGATTTTACTCTCATACAGGTAACAGAAAACAGGTAAGAAAAACAAGGCCAGACAAAGCGGGCTGAAACAGACAGGCAGATACTCTCAGGCAGAAACACAAGGAACCAGCACCAAAATCAGGAAAACAGAGAACTTAAATAGCCACAAAGATAACAAGACACAGGTGAACTCAAAGCACAATCAAACCAGAGCAGGGAGGGATAACGAGACACGAAGAAAAACAATGACAGAATAATTGAAAATTAAAGCCGCAAGCGGCGTTGGGAGGGGTCCAAGCATTGGCACCATCGCGCCCCCTATGGAGCAATTTTAAAATGGCTTTGTCCTCATGATCAGATACCTTCACCCAATTTTGTGCTAAGAGACGCTGTCGGATGACAGTTGCGTCGACATGGATGTGTCCTGGCCGCATCCCGTAAAGGCCATTACTATGTCATAACACTTAGATGGCATGTCGTAACACTTAGATGGCCCAGCATGTATGTACAGCTGCGACGCTTCCATGCCGCAATTAAAAAAAGTGTCACACTAGTGTTGTCATGGTACCAAAATTTTGACTTTGATACCGATACCAGGTTTAGTATCACCATACTCGATACTGAAGCAATACTGATTCAGTAATCAGTACCTAACGATACTGAAAATACCTTAATAGATCAGAAACGTAATGTCCACAACGGTTGACCTGATTTTCGAATTCACGGTTTATTAGAAACCTGGTTTATTAACAACCTTTAAGTTGAAGCCTGTTCAACACATCAATAAGCATAGGCCTACAGTGTTACAACACTAAACCATAAAAAAAACTATATTAAATATATTTCAATAATTAAACAATTGTAAAGTAAATTATCTTTAAACAGATCTTTCACTTTTAAATAAATCTAAAAACAGCATATTTTAATAACAATACAGCATCTTCCTATAATAAAATATTTACAAATTAGAACACCTATTGCTACTGAAGTCAACTGAGTCGAAGCATGCGCTGTATCAACGAAGGGAATGCACAAGCGCACGTCACCTCACTTGGCAACCTTAGTTGCTACTGCCATCTAGCGAAGATTCTGACAAATTACACCTTTCATCCTCTCAATCAGTAGTGCGGGTGACACATTTCCCTGGCTTTTACATTTGACACAAAACTACCGAACGTCGGAAAATTCTAATACCGAACGTTCCTTTTTTGTTTTAAGTACCGAAAAAGTGCTGAAGTTTCGGTATACCGTGCAACATTACGTCAGACACATACCTATTCCAATCCATTGCTCAGCTTAGCAGAGAATGCACATTTCAGAGCGCCTCAGAGACAGATAGAATAATAACACATGAATGCACATTTCAAATAATAAATACGACATTGAGAAAAAACGGAAAAAAGACGTAATATCAACTCGCGAACTGCGTGCTGAGCGCAAAGTAGCCTACCGTTTTATTTATTTAGACATTGGCAGATAAGAAAAAGTTTGGTTATGCTGACCTATAAAACGCTATTCCAAAAGCAAAATCAGACATGTTATACATCGTTAGAAAGCTTATACTCTCACCTACTGAATAAATGAATTGTCAATCAAGCCAAATTGCCCTAAAAAGGGCGACAACGACGTAAGCAACAGGTGTGGTATTACGCACAGCTATTTTTGAACGTAGCCTACCCAGTGATCAAAAATGCGCGTATATTTCGCCAACGGATTGTCCAAGACAATATATGACCACTCATTCGCAAAAGGGACATCTCTACGCGTAAAACCAATGGTAAGATTGTATATTTATTCAATGTTTAGTCCCAGATGTTGACTGTAGAATGACATGGTATAATTAAATAAAAATTGTCTCGTTTATGTCGTTATTCAGTGAGCAGCGTTGTCACTGCTGAATTGGCATATTTTAGGGCTAATGTCGGGTTTATCTTGTTGCTACGGAATATTGCATTACATTACATTACAGGCATTTGGCAGACGCTCTTATCCAGAGCGACGTACAACAAAATGTATAACCATAATCAGGAACAAGTGTGTCGAAAACCCTAGAGGGCAGTAGCCTACCGTTCCAAGTGCAGGGAACAACCGCATAGTCCAACTTGGACCCTGTAGGTTAAACTGATTAACACTAACACAAACAAGTACAGCAACACCGCAGTCTATGCGAAAGTACAAGCAATAGTTAAGACGAGTGCATTAAATAAGTCACCTACGAAACAGCTAACTAGTTACAACCCTAACCTTACAGTTAATTTAGAGATTAAATTGAGAATACGATTTCTCTCAGCATAATGACAGATTTAAAGACTAAACGAACTCACCCGTTATTGTCTTCAAATGGATCCATGCAAAGAAAAGTAATGATTCATCCTCTCAAAGCTTTACCGTAGCGTATTATTTATTTAGACACTGGCAGAGTACAGCATAAATTGCGTATTTTGTGAATATTCAATGTTAGAAATTGCAGCGAGAAACTGCAGCTGTAGACACAAGATAGTCTGTTATGTTATGGTAGCAACGGAACGAAGCGGACTATATATGTATTACCGTCATTGTTTTATTATACCAGCGTGTTTTCGCGCGTTTGCACAGAAACTCAAAACCTACCAATAAAATGGTTTAGCTTTTTCTCACCATGACAGATTTAAAGACTTAACGAACTCACCCGATACTGTCTTCAAATGGATCCATGCCAAAGAAAAGTAATTATTCATTCTCTCAGAAAGCTTTTACTGAAAAACTTTTGGTAGCCCCTAGCAGCACTCACTGGCCGTCAGACGTCCTTTCATGATGAAAACTAGACTACAGTGTCGGGTCTTTCGTCACCCGGTGCGCTTGCCTAAAGAAGTTTACGATTCGTAACCCCTTTAATTTGGGGCCAGCTCTTTCCCCCCCCACCTATAGAACGGCCAAATGGCGGGCAAAAACCCTAGGGGGGAAAATGAGGGGGGCCCCCAAAAAACAAAGGTTTTGGGGCACATTAAGATGACGGGTGAAATTTTTGTTTGTCGGACTACGGGGGCGTTTTGGGTTTTTTTTTTTTTTTTTATGACCCTTTGTTAGCGCCCC
>NC_057951.1:1635114-1647947 GCF_018555375.3 Anguilla rostrata | reverse complement strand
TAGGACTTAAATAGAACTTACTTTTTTTACTTATTTGTATTGCTCGTTTAATTTAATAAACTGCTTTTTTTATATTTTCTCTCTTTTAATTTGTATTCATATATGGAGCCATCGCGTAGTTCTGGCAGGCCACGAGGAGTCAAGCGCTCCGGCTTGAATCAGCTGATGGATCCAGCTGAGTGAGTTCGCTATCACAGTACATTCACCTAACAGGGCGGTCTACTTAACAGCCTCCCTCTATCATTCGGCTGCTCCTCCTGCATGCAAGCGTTTGAAACGTTGCTTCGTAAATCGGCGTTTTCCTGAACCAGCTAGCCTACGGCACGCGGGCCAGTCCTAAAAAAGGTCTACTTGCCTACATTGTTAGCTGCTAGTATAAGCTCACAGCCTAGGCCCACTATGAAGAAGTCTCGCTATTCATGTGCATTGCTCCTTACCTCTAAGCTCCAGCTGCAGCAGGCAGGCGATCCATTTCGGGGGCCAGCCACGCAAAGCGTTGTCTAAGCGGCTTATTCCAAATATCGAGGATACCGGTGCACTGTCTCATGCTAACTGGCCGGGGGAGCTTCATTCAAGGAGCGCTGCTTTGCGGGGGCGCCGCCCCTCCATGGAGGACGCATGTTCAAGCCTGGAAGCTGCTGCCACGTCCAATATCTGCTAGCTGCAGAATTTTTGCCGGGTAATGTCATCAACCTATTTAAATTCTGCTGAGCTCTGAGTCTAGCGTAAAGCATAATATACAGTGTTGCCAACTATTTCTTATAGAAAGTAGCTATGGCCTCCGCTAAAAGTCGCTAAATGACAACACCGAATATACAAGTTAGATGAGCGGGGCCTCTACAGAGGGGCTGGTTCCCCGAATATCGAAAGTCTTCGTTTAAAAAGGGAAAAACTCAACTATGGGGCACAGTTAATGCATGCTTTTTGTCGGTTCTCACCACCAGAGTAAAAACCCTAGATGCGTCACTGCTAAAGATTCCTGGCGGAATTTTTTTCGGCACCTTCCGGGAAAAGTCAGTAGAATTGGGTCGTACGTACATCCTTACTTGATCAGAGCTGGGTCTTCAATAAATCGTTTACGCAAATTGGGGTCGGGCCGTAAATCTACCCGAAATGTCTGAATTGAGAACCCCAAAAAAAGTCTCCCGCTTGGCTGAGATGGGAAAAGTAGCTTTATCGATAAAAATTTTTGTTCATTCACCGGCTGAGGGATTAGGCAGTCGCAACACCAGCTACTAGATCCCCATGCTATTCTGGTTTTAAACTGCGGGGGGCTGCGAGGATGGAAATTTAAAACTCTGGTGTTATAGGTGGCCCGATTGAAAAATGGGCGGCGGGGCGTGTTGAAAGGGCTAAATGTTAAATTTAAAAAGCTGCATTCACCCTTCGCGGGAATCGCTACATAAAAGGAGTTTTGGACTGTTCCCGGGGCAGTGGGCTACAGCCAATTTTGTAAATGCAAACAGCTGGGCTTCATTTTGGGTTCGAAAGTGTTCCCACTGATTCACGATTTGCGCTTAAAAAGCCGGTTCCCTATCAGGACCCAATCATCCGACAAAAAAAAAATAAAAAAAAAAAACTTTAAATTCATTTTGGGTGTTAAATCTGGAGGATCAATTGGTGGCTATTAATTAGCTGTCGATCACGAGCGAATGTTTGGGATTGCAAATGATTATTGTAATGAGACAAATTTAGGCAAAAGTTGTCTTACCCAACTGGTTTCTCAATTTGTGCGTTGAAAACGCAATGCGTACTTTCCCGCTTTCCAAAGGGTATCGTTTATTCCATGCCCACTAAACGGGCGTTTTGGGGTTCACAGGGGAGAAGGGTTTCATGTGGGTTTCTCCGCGTAAATGTCTGACCTTTTCCCAACGGGCATGTGATCAGGGGTGACCACACGACGGAGCACACTTTGTTAAAACAATTATCCCTCCTCGGACATGCCCACATAGCCTATGTTGGCTTCGCGTCTCTACAATTGCTGCCCGGAATGGCGTGGCGTGATCCTTGGACCTGCTGCCGGTTGGGGGTTCCGGGCGATTGTAGCATGGTTTTCGCAACTTTGTCATAGTCTTAATGTACATCTTTTTTCGTCTAAAAGAGTGCAATACCGGCTAATAAATAAAAATAAAGGAATTAAAAAAAATAAATAATTATTAAAATTATTTAAAAAAATAAATAAAAAAAAAAAACTCAGACTATTCAGCCTTTTACTGCGTTCAAAAATGGTCTTCTTAAGAAAGTGTTAAAAACCCCGGGTACCACTGTTGGAAACTGCTTTTCCTTTGCTCATGGTTCTTTATATGCTCACCATCCCCAAATATGCTAATTATTATATTGTTACCCTCAAGCTTTTAATCAAAGAAAATAAAGAAACTCGGGGCATTTTGCATCTAGCACGTTTCCGTCCTTCCTCATGACCGGTACCCGTGGGGGCCCCCCCCCATGCGAGCCTGAGGAGCTTCATTGGGAAATGCCATGACGAAATCTGTTTTCCATCCGCCTCTGTCTATGGCCCAAAGTGGTCCCCCCTTCCCGGGGTTCTACACACTCCTGCCCAGGGTGGCAACGGCAGAGGTGGTTCCCAGCATCCTCAGAAGCACGGGGCTTTGGACATGTAATCTTCATCCTTTGGGATTGACTTTTTTCTGTTCAAAGTATGGCTTTGCCCGTAAGGAGAAAGGTGCTACTTCTACTGGCAAGTACCGGTTTTTGCAGCCGCCAATGTTTTCCCCCATAATCAGTTTCCTGCGGGGTACTGCTCCCACGCTTTGCGCGGGTCTGCTGTTAAATTTCTGCCCCTACTGCGATGTTTCTGCGCTGTGTTTTCTGTTGCGGGGGCTACTGTCCGCTGTTTATGCTGTGGGTGCTGCCCGCACTACTACTAACGAGGATTCATTAACAATATAGTAGTATATTTCCCTTAATTGGTTAAAAACTCTTTTGGTGGGGGGAAATACGAAAAAGCTGCTGGTACACATAGCCATGATTATTTTGTGATGTTTGATGGCCTTGGATTTACGAGGTGCGACAAAGATGACATCTGGGACAAACGCAACCTGAGCCGACCAGGGGAGGATGGGTTCCCCCTTGAGCTGGTTCCTTTCGAGGTTTTTTCCTATCTGCCAGGGGTTTTCCTTGCCACTGTCGCCTTAGGCTTGCTCCTGTGGGGTTAGGTCAGGGTTGTCCGTAAAATGCTTGGACAAATGCCGTAAAATACAAATATACAATAAATTGATTGATAGAGCCAAGGCATACACGTAGGCATAGCCTTAACATTACAATATAAAAAAAAAAAAAAAAAAAAAAACCTTGGTTTCAAAAAGCATGACCAAACCCCCTTTTGAAAGGCCTCGACTGACCCCGGGTAAAGGGGCCTCCAGTAGCGAATTTGGGGTTCACATGTCAAACATTCAGCGGAGCCCAACTACTAAAACATGCGGCGTATGGTGTTTTGGGGGTTTTTGCGCTGCCCCTCCCGGCTGTCCATGCATGCTGATGGATGCAGGGGAGGATTTCATAAAATGATGCAGGTAGGGGCATTTTCCCCCGGGTTTTATTTTAAAATCTAGGCCCGCCGAGGGGAAATACAAACAACTGGGGTACACATGGGTTAATATACATCTCACTAGTAGTTCCCCGGGTTTTTTAATTAATAATTCTTTCTAACTATTGGCTCAGGGGAACGTCAACATGCGGTTGGTAAAACATAACACTGTCCAGTAAAAATAGAGGGCCCTTAAAAGCGAAGGGCTTGACGGACTAAGGGCTTCCTCCGGGTGGTCGACAAAGTCATAACGCAGGTAAAACTGTGTTCACACCCCGTTTTAAATGCTGCTGCCTATGGCTCTCGTGCTGCTTTAAATGCCACCGCGCTCCTGCTGCTGCTACTACTGCTCCCCCGGGTGGGCTTGCAACGAGGGAGGATTCATTTACACTGACGTAGTGGGGTAGTATATTTCCCCGGTTATTCAAATCTCGGCCTCAGGGGAAACCGACAAGCTGTGGTACAAAAGGCCTAAATCTCCCCACACATAGTATGTTCTCGGTTTTTTAATTAAAAATACATTTTAAAAGGGATTGGCCAGGGGGACGTCCAAATGTTTTTGGTAAAACATAACCATGATCCACTAAAAAATAGGGGCCTCAAGCCGAAAGGGCTCACTGGCGAAGGGCTCCTCGGGGGGTCTTTACAAATGGGCATCACTCACCCGGAACACTTATTAAATAAAACGGGGGCATAGGGTTTTTTGGGTTTGGGGCTGTGGCCTCGGCCTTATCACCGGGCTGCGTGGTTGGCGGGAGAGTCCAAAACGGGACCCCCTACCCCCAGACTAACGTATTCCCTATTGTAAATTTAAATTTTCTCTTGATGACAGTGGTCCTGACAGAAATGGAGCATCGGTATTTTTTCTGGCAGGCCGAGGTAAAGCGCTCCGGCTGAATCAGCTGAGTCACGGTGAGGGTGCATCCCCGTACATTCAAAACAGGGCGGTCTATTAAACAGCCTCCCTCTACTAATTCGGTTTGCCTCTGCATGCAAGCGCGGGCAACTTGCTCGTATCCCCTCCCCACCCACTCCATCCCATGTGTGGGGGGGGGAATTCATTTATCCATTCTATGTGTTAAAAATCATTGCTTGGATCTGTCTGGGGTACCTCTGGGGGGGTTGGCTGCTGGGCTCCCGGCCTTATCCACGCGGGCGGCGTGGTGGGGGGGAGAGTCCAAACGGGCCCATACGCCATACAAAAATTTGTATTGCCTTTATTGTCAATAAAGTTCTTTGAGAATGGTCCTGCCCCAAAACAATATTATTTTATACTATAGATTATTATTATTTTTCGGTATAAATATTAGAAGCGTTATTTGCACAGTCTAAAGGGAGTTGTCGTACCTTTTTTCACGGTAGGTTGTATATCATGTGACAAAAAACGCTTTGAACTTCTGTTTGGATTCATCCCTGCCACATTCGGATCCTAAAAAGGAATCGGTCTATCTTGAGCCAAAGGGGGAAAGAGCACTCTCCCCCCTTTAATAAACCTGATTAATTTTAAATCTGTCGTCTGAAAGTCATATAACTTCAAAATTGAAATAGAAAAGAAATATCATATTGTTTTTGGGGGGAAACAGTATCCTGCCTCTCTCTTTGAGATTTAAAAAAAAAATTTTCCCCGGGTACCCGGAATCTTGGGGAAAAATCAGGGGGAAAAAACTAAAAAAAACTTTTTTTTACTGCAGCTCTAACTCAGAACAGGGAGACAAGCTTCCGGGTTAAATCATCTCTTACTGCAGGTCAAATTTTCAATACAACCTTGTTCATTCCTTTGATCACCGGGACCTTCCTCTATTTGGGAATGATGATTCATTGAACATCACTCTTCTAGACAGACATCTGGGTACAGGTGCCCCACCCTCTCTACCTAACCCTGTGAACAAAACTGGAGACAGAGCTTACAGTTAAACTACATCCTCTTACTGCAGCTCTAACGCACAGCACATGGAAGACAGAGTTCCAGTTAAACTCATCCTCTTACTGGAGCTCTAACATGGAACAGAGCTTCCATTAACTCATCTTAGTGCAGCTCTAACTCACAGCACATGGAGACATAGCTTCCAGTTAAACTCATCCTCTTACTGCAGCTCTAACTCACAGCACATGAGACAGAGCTTCCAGTAAAACTCATCTCTTACTGCAGTCTAACTCACAGCACATGGAAACAGAGCTTCCAGTTAAAACTCATCATGTTACTGGCAGCTCTAACTCACAGCACATGGAGACAGAGCTTCAGTTAAACTTCATCCTCTTACTGGAGCTCTTAACATGGAGACAGAGCTTCCAGTTAAACTCATCATGTTACTGCAGCTCTAACTCACAGCACATGGAGACAGAGCTTCCAGTTAAACTCATCCTCTTACTGGAGCTCTAACATGGAGAAACAGCTTCCAGTTAAACTCATACTCTTACTGCAGCTCTAACTCACAGCACATGGAGACAGAGCTCCAGTTACAACTCATCCCTTAACTGCAGCTCTAACTCACAGGACATGGAGACAGAGCTTCCAGTTAAATCTCTCTTACGCAGCTCTAATACACAGCACATGGAGACAGCTTCCAGTTAAACTCATCCTCTTACTGGAGCTCTAACATGGAGACAGAGTTTCCCAAAGTTAAACTCATCTCTTACTGCAGCTCAAACTCACAGCACATGGAGAACAGAGCTTCCAGTTAAACTCACTCTTGCAGCTCTAACTCACAGGACATGGAGACGTAGCTTACCAGTTAAACTAATCCTCTACTGCAGCTCTAATCACAGCACATGAGACACAGCTTCCAGTTAAACTCATCCTCTTACTGCAGCCTAACTACAGCACTGGAGACAGAGCTTCCAGTTAAACTCATCCTCGTACGCAGCTCTAACTCACAGCACATGAGACAGAGCTTCCAGTTTAACTCATCCTCTTACTGCAGCTCTAACTCACAGCACATGGAGACAGAGCTCCAGTTAAACTCATCTCTTACTGCAGCTCTAACCACGCAATGGAGACAGAGCTTCCAGTTAAACTATCCTCTTACTGCAGCTCTAACTCACGACACATGGAGACAGAGCTTCCAGTTAAACTCATCCTCTTGGCCTAAATGGGACAGACTTCGTTAAACTAATCTTCTGCAGCTCTAACCCTGACACATGGACCGAGCTTCCATTACCTCATCCTCTTGACTGCAGCCTAACTCAACGGACAGCTGGAGACAGGCGTCCAGTTAACTCATCCTCTACTGCAGCTCTAACTCACACATGAGACGAGCTTCCAGTTAACATCCCTTCCAGCTCAAACTACAGCAACATGAGACAGAGCTTCCAGTTAAACTCATCTTCTACGCAGCTCTAATCACAGCACATGAGACAGAGCTTCCAGTTAAACTCATCTCTTACTGCGCTCTAGCTCACAGCACATGGAGACAGAGCTTCCAGTTAAATCTCCATCTTACTGCAGCTCTAACTCACAGCCATGGAGAACAGAGCTTCCAGTTAAACTCATCCTCTTACTGAGCTTAACTCAAGCACTGGAGACAGAGCTTCCAGTTAAACTCATCATCTTACTGCAGCTCTAACTCACAGCACATGGAGACAGAGCTTCCAGTTAAACCATCTTTTACGCAGCTCTAACTCACAGCACATGGAGACAGGCTTCCAGTTAAACTCATCCTCTTACTGCAGTTCTAATCACAGCACATGGAGACAGAGCTTCCAGTTAACTCATCCTCTTACTGCAGCTCTAACTCACAGCACATGGAACAGAGCTTCCATTTAAACTCATCCTCTTACTGAGCTCTAATCAACACATGGAGACAGAGCTTCCAGTTAAACTCATCATCTTACTGCAGCTCTAACCACAGCACATGGACAGAGCTTCCAGTTAAACTCATCCTCTTACGGAAGCTCTAACAATACATGGAGACAGAGCTTCCAGTTAAACTCATCCTCTAACTCAGCTCTAACTCAAGCACATGGAGACAGAGCTTCCAGTTAAAACTCTCATCTTACTGCAGTCTAACTCACAGCACAGGGGAGACAGAGATTCCAATTAAACTCATCGTCTTACTGCAGCTCTAACTCACAGCACATGGAAACAGAGCTTCCAGTTAAACTCATCTTCTTACTGGAGCTCTAACATGAAGACAAGCTTCCAGTTAAACTCATCATCTTACTGCAGCTCTAACTCACAGCACATGGAAACAGAGCTTCCAGTTAAACTCATCCTCTTACTGGGCTCTAACATGGAGACAGAGCTTCCAGTTAACTCATCCTCTTACTGGAGCTCTAACATGGAGACAGAGCTTCCAGTTAAACTCATCCTCTTACTGGAGCTCTAACATGGAGACAGAGCTTCCAGTTAAACTCATCACTTACTGCAGCTCTAACTCACAGCACATGGAGACAAGAGCTTCCAGTTAAACTCATCCTCTTACTGCAGCTCTAACTCACAGCAATGGAGACAGAGCTTCCAGTTAAACTCATCCTCTTATGGAGCTCTAACATGGAGACAGAGCTTCCAGTTTAAACTCATCTATTACTGCAGCTCTAACTCACAGCACATGGAGACAGAGCTTCCAGTTAAACTCATCATCTTACTGCAGCTCTAACTCACAGCACATGGAGACAGAGCTTCCAGTTAAACTCATCATCTTACTGGAGCTCTAACATGGAGACAGAGCTTCCAGTTAAACTCACCGTCTTACTGCAGCTCTAACTCACAGCACATGGAAACAGAGCTTCCAGTTAAACTCATCCTCTTACTGGAGCTCTAACATGGAGACAGAGCTTCCAGTTAAACTAATCCTCTTACTGCAGCTCCAACTCACAGCACATGGAGACAGAGCTTCCAGTTAAACGTATCCTCTCAATGCAGCTCTAACTCACAGCACATGGAGACAGAGCTTCCAGTTAAACTCATCCTCTTACTGCAGGTCTAACTCACAGCACATTACTCCCTGTTCATGCATTTTTACCTCTTTCTCGCAGGGCCATGGGTTCCATCATCAGTCTCGGTCTCCTCTGAGGAACTAATTTTAGAAACAGCGCCCCCTGTCTCAGGACACCTGAACACCCAGATCAAATTCACAAGTGGGTTCTGACCCAAATTGGCAGACCTGTAAATACACACAAGAAGAACATGATAACACACAGACATAATAATACACACAGACACACACATACATCAGATCTCATAGAACAGACAGGGACAAATCTGGAATTTAACTGAGCCATAAACTTGTACAGTAATACAATTCCCTCCAAAATATTCTGCACCCATGATAACAATTACTAAGACGGTTGAATATAAGATCACCAGTGCTGAGGTATATTTTCATTGTCCAACATATGGAATATATTTAATGATATATGGAAACTACCAAAATGACACATTTCTCAGATGATACAATTTTACTAAAAATGTGCGTCACAATTATTGGAACCCTTGTATTTGGTACTGTGTGCACCCTCCCCTCGCAGGGATAATGGCACTGAGTCTTTATACATAACGTCTTATAGATCCAGATCCTGATGTCTTTGTTGATCCGTGCTTATGGGCTGTGCTGTTTAGAGCCCGACCGAATATCGGTTGGCCGATATATCGGCCATTATTTGACTTTTTTGACGACATCGGGATCAGCAGTTATGCAGTCGATGTGTCCCGATTTTTAAATAAGTATAATAACAAAAAAAAACATTGATTATTTATCTGTACTTGTCTGTTCGAAACGTTGTAATTGCTTTATACTAGAATGATCCAGTAGAGGGAGCTCTAATACAAGTGTGAACTGCAGCAGCCTGACGCGCTACTTCTGTAATAAGACGTTTGTCACTCGTGCCTCATCCAATATTCTCTGCAAGACTAGTCTGCACAGATTCGATTGCCGCAATAAAGGTTTGTATATTTAGTGAACGTTTTTAATTAAATGCGTTTATACAACCACTATGTTTATCAATCTTCATTATCAAGCGAGCGAGCTAGCTAACATATTTGGTTCACTTTAGCAAGCTAGCTGGCAGGCCAGCAAGCCTTTATGAAGTGGCAGTGAGCACATAAGCAGCGTAGGATCTACATTTCTAGAGGACATCACTGTATTCTCAAATAAATAACCAGCCAAAATAAAATGGTGATTGAATGCATCACACATTTGTTTTTTTTATCTGAGATAATGATATTAGCTACTATATGATGCTGTGTCAATAGCCAACGCGTTATTGCAAGCGAGTGTGTCATCTAGTCATGCGTCATCGTAGCAAGCTAACCAGACAGTAAAAACGCTGATAAAACAGTTATAACGTGGATCATTTTAAGCCATGTTATCTAGCTTTGTCGTGATAACATGAGAGAAGGATTGCTGTTGGAGAAGTGAATCAACCAACCTGATTCACGGGGTACCTGCACGAAAGCGCATTGTATTTTTTTTCACGTATTTCATCCAGTCAATGTAATTTCATCTAACGTTACACTTGATTCACTCATTAGCTCCGCTAGATAATGTCTTACTCTTTGAGATCATGTAGTAGAAATAAAACAAGAAAATATAATTCATTTAACTTACTGAGAATATATAGGCCTAATAAGAAATAATGAGGCTGTGTCATAGCTAATGCGTTATTGCGAGCGTGTCATCTAGTCACGCGTCAGAGCACATTGTAGTTATTTTCACCGCCTAATTCTTATGGACAGGGAAGCTCGGTAGATAAAGTCTTACTCTTTGAGATCATGTAGTAGGAATAAAATAAGAAAATATAGGCCTAATTAATTTACTGAGAATAGATACTAAGAATAATGATAAAAAATTTAATAAAATATAAGTTTTTCAAATTGATTTGAAAACGTTGCACTTTTGGACAAAAATCGGTCAAACATCGGTAATAGGTGGGCTAGGACTCTCCAAAATTGGGATCGGCATTGGACCCAAAAATCTGGCATCGGTCGGGCTCTAGTGCTGTTCAATTGAGTCACAGGTTTTCAGGGAGTTTCAGCAGTCTTTAGACTGTTGTAGCCATTGCACAATGATGCTTCTGCATCATTAACCTTTTTATTTTGTGGATTTTAACGTGAATTTGGGGTCATTGTCTTGCTGAAAGATCCACTAGTTTCAGTCTGCTGGCAGAGGTAGTCAGGTTTAGGGCTAAATTGTCCTGGCACTTGGGTAGAGTTCACAATGCTGCTTTCCTTAACAAGGGCCCCAGGACCAGTGTGAGCAAAGTAGCCCCATAACATTAAAGATCCACCACCGTATTTTTCTTTTCAGTATATGCATCCTTACATCCATCCTACATCATATTCCTGGACATGGTTGTGAGAGGGGCTGGAGCCTCTCCCAGCATGCATTGGGCAAGAGGCAGGAAAAAAACCCTGAACAGGTCACCAGTCCATCACAGGGCACACACACCATGCACTTACACACTCATACATTCAGCAATTTAGTGTCTCCAATTACCTTAACGCTGTCTTTGGACCGTGGGAGGAAACCCATGCAGACATGGGATGAGAGTATGCAAACTCCACACACACCACCCATGCTGCCCTCCAGCAGTTTTAAACTTCTTCATTATTGCCCTCACAGTAGTAACTAGCATCTTCAGTTTATGTTTTGATCCATTGGCATGAAGGTCAGCAACCATTTCATTTCGTTCGTCAGTTCTTTGTCTTTCTCTGCGGCAAAGATGAAAAATGGGTTCCACAAGCAGGTTCTCAGTTTAATCCTCCAGTGAAACAGGAAGCCATGGAAGGCCACAAGAGTTTCTCTTAATATTGATGTAGATTGAGTTTGATTTTATTTATAAGAATCTTTAGGGGTGCCAATTATTTTTATATATATTTGGGAAATATAACCCTACCTGAATCCAACCGTCACACTAGAGGGCGCAGTTCCCCCAATCTTAGTTTGTTTTCTGTTTTAGTGCTAATTAAGGTGTTGTGTCACAAACATTTAATAGCCTGACCAGATTTACATTACAGGTATCTAACTGATTTATGACTAGTCAAAGAGCCAATTTAACTGCATTTTCACTCAAAAAACTTTTAATATCTCAAATTACATTTTGCTAGTAAGATTGAAGTTACTTTCGCCATTCAGTTGTATGGGACCTCCAATTAAAACATCTACAATTCAGTTTTGACTATCCAAAACGTGAATTCCAGATACTGTATCGCCATTTCAATTATGACTAGTCATAATTCAAATTAGAGATCTCCACATTAGTTCTGACTTAGTCATAATTTCAGTTAAAGATCTTTCATTCCTCGTGATTTAAGATGTCAGGTAACAGGGGACCAGGACCCAAACGCAGAGTGGGAAAAACACCAGAAACTCCAAAAAGGCAAATCCAACCAAACAATTTACTCTCATACAGGTAACAGAAAACAGGGAACAAAAACAAGGCCAAACAGGGCACTTTCAAAAACAAAACAGCAGAACTCAAGCAGGGCAGAACGCACAGACAGAAACAGACAGGCAGATACTCTCAAGCAGAACACAAGGAACCAGCACCCAAGTCAGGAAAACAGAGAACTTAAATAGCCACAAAGATAACAAGACACAGGTGAACTCAAAGCACAATCAAACCAGAGCAGGGAGGGATAACGAGACACAAAGAAAAACAATGACAGAATAATTGAAAACAATAATACAATTAACACAGGGGTAAATAAAGAGGGAGCAAACTGAAATACAAACTGAAGTACCGCCATCTGGCGGCCCAGAAAAGGAAAAAACAGAAACAGAAAAAGGCAGAATCCTGACAATATCTAAATTATCTTTTTGGACAACTGGATCTAAGGCATTACTAGCCAAAATATGGCAAGCCATTTTAACATCTAATAACCTGTGCGGATTCACATTACAGATATTTGTCATTAATTTATGACTAGTCAAAACGCTAATTTAAGATATCTAATTATATTTTGACAAGTCAAAACGCTCATTAAAGATATCTCTAATTAAATTTTGATTCGTTTGCCACTAAGTTCTATGTAACTCAAATTAAAGATATCTACAATTCAGTTTTGATCTAAAACGCGAATTCCAGATATCACCACTTAAATTATGACTCTTAGCAAGTATGAAGCAACCATTACCCATAGTCGGACCCGAGCAAAACCCGTGCCCGTCAAGCCCAGTTATGATGTCATAGATTTTTACGTCTTGATAGAACCCTGGTTCTCGTGCACCAATCAGAAGCCAGTACCCAGTGTTGGAAGTTGGACAGGTTGTCAATAGACGGACGCTTTTTCACTATTTTCTTATAATAATGTGCCTGCGTTGTTCCATGTCTGTTTACCCTATAAACA
>NC_057951.1:1619402-1635014 GCF_018555375.3 Anguilla rostrata | reverse complement strand
ACTTCAAATATTGAAATAGAAAAAGAATATATCATACTTGTTTTGAGGAGGACAGTTTCTCTGAACTCTTCTCTTCTGAACGACTTAAATCCAGTGAGCAGTGAATCCGGTGAATAAATCATGAGACACAACTTAGATAAACTCATTTACTGCAGCTCTAACTCACAGCACATGGAGACAGAGCACCCAGTTAAAATCATGCTCTAACTGCAGGTGACCCAGCGCTCTCAACCCGAACCCTGTGAACAAAACATGGAGGCAGAGCTTCCAGTTAAATTCATCATCTTACTGCAGCTCTAACTGACAGCACATGGAGATAGAGCTTCTAGTTAAACTCATCCTCTTACTGCTGCTCTAATATGGAGACAAAGCTTCCAGTTAAACTTATCCTCTTACTGCAGGTCTAAATCACAGCACATGGAGACAGAGCTTCCAGTTAAACTCATCCTCTTACTGCAGCTCTAACTCACAGCACATGGAGACAGAGATTCAAGTTAAACTCATCCTCTTACTGCAGCTCTAACTCACAGCACATGGAGACAGAGCTTCCAGTTAAACTCACCCTCTTACTGCAGCTCTAACTCACAACACATGGAGATAGAGCTTCCAGTTAAACTCATCCTCTTACTGCATCTCCAACTCACAGCACATGGAGACAAAGCTTCCAGTTAAACTTATCCTCTTACTGCAGGTCTAAATCACAGCACATGGAGACAGAGCTTCCAGTTAAACTCATCATCTTACTGGAGCTCTAACATGGAGACAGAGCTTCCAGTTAACTCATCGTCTTACTGCATCTCAAACTCACAGCACATGGAAACAGAGCTTCCAGTTAAACTCATCCTCTTACAGCAGGTCTAATTCAATACAACCGTGGTTCATTACCTTTGACCACCTGTGACCTCTCCCCTTAAGTTGAATGGATGATTCATTGAATGATCACTCTTCATAGACAGACAGCTGGGTACAGGTGACCCAGCCCTCTCTACCCGAACCCTGTGAACAAAACATGGAGACAGAGCTTCCAGTTAAACTCATCCTCTTACTGCAGCTCTAACTCATAGCACATGGAGACAGAGCTTCCAGTTAAACTCATCTTCTTACTGCAGCTCTAACTCACAGCACATGGAGACAGAGCTTCCAGTTAAACTCATCCTTTTACTGCATCTCCAACTCACAGCACGTGGAGACAGAGCTTCCAGTTAAACTCATCATCTTACTGGAGCTCTAACTCACAGCACATGGAGGCAGAGCTTCCAGTTAAACTCATCCTCTTACTGCAGCTCTAACTCGCAGCACATGGAAACAGAGCTTCCAGTTAACTCATCATCTGACTGCAGCTCCAACTCATAGCACATGGAGACAGAGCTTCCAGTTAAACTCATCCTCTTACTGGAACTCTAACATGGAGACAGAGCTTCCAGTAAAACTCATCGTCTTACTGCAGCTCTAACTCACAGCACATGGAGACAGAGCTTCCAGTTAAACTCATCCTCTTACTGCAGGTCTAATTCAATACAACCGTGGTTCATTACCTTTGACCACCTGTGACCTCTCCCCTTAAGTTGAATGGATGATTCATTGAATGATCACTCTTCATAGACAGACAGCTGGGTACAGGTGACCCAGCCCTCTCTACCCGAACCCTGTGAACAAAACATGGAGACAGAGATTCCAGTTAAACTCATCCTCTTACTGCAGCTCTAACTCATAGCACATGGAGACAGAGCTTCCAGTTAAACTCATCCTCTTACTGCAGCTCTAACTCACAGCACATGGAGACAGAGCTTCCAGTTAAACTCATCCTCTTACTGCAGCTCTAACTCACAGCACATTAACTCTCTGATTCATGCATTTTTACCTCTTTCTCGCAAGGCCGTGGGTTCCATCGTCAGTCTCGGTCTCCTCTGAGGAACTCATTTTAGAAACAGCGCCCCCTGTCTCAGGACACCTGAACACACCAGATCAGATTCACAAGTGGGTTCTGACCCAAATTGGCAGACCTGTAAATATACACAAGAAGAACATGATAACGCACAGACATAATAATACACACACACACACACACACACATACAACAAATATCATAGAAAAGACAGGGACAAATCTGGAATTTATCTGAGCCATAAACTTGTACAGTAATACAACTCCTTCCAAAATATTCTGCACCCACGATAACAATTACTAAGACCGTTCAATATAAGGATTACCAGTGCTGAGGTATATTTAATGATATAATGGAAACTACCAAAATGACACATTTCTCATTTTTTTACAAACCTTGTGCATCACAATTATTGGCACCCCTGTATTTGGTACTGTGTGCACCCTCCCCTCGCAGGGATAATGGCACTGAGTCTTTTTACATAACGTCTTATAAGACTAGAGAACACATTGGGAGGGATCTTAGACTCTTCCTTCACCCACAATCTTTCCAGATCCTGATGTTTTTGTTGATCCGTGCTCATGGGCTGTGCTGTTCAATTGATTCACAGGTTTTCAGGGAGTTCAGAAGTCTTTAGCCTGTTGTAGCCATTGCACAATGATGCTTCTGCATCATTAACCTTTTTATTTGTGGATTTTAACGTGAATTTGGGGTCACTGTCTTGCTGAAAGATCCACTAGTTTCAGTCTGCTGGCAGAGGTAGTCAGGTTTAGGGCTAAATTGTCCTGGTACTTGGGTAGAGTTCACGATGCTGCTTTCCTTAACAAGGGCCCCAGGACCAGTGTGAGCCAAGTAGCCCCATAACATTAAAGATCCACCACCGTATTTTTCTTTTCAGTATATGCATCCTTAAATCCATCCTACATCATATTCCTGGACATGGTTGTGAGAGGGGCTGGAGCCTCTCCCAGCATGCATTGGGCAAGAGGTAGGAAAAAACCCTGAACAGGTCACCAGTCCATCACAGGGCACACACACCATGCACTTACACACTCATACATGCAAGCAATTTAGTGTCTCCAATTAGCTTAACCTGCATGTCTTTGGACCGTGGGAGGAAACCCATGCAGACATGGGATTGGGATGGCAGGTATGCCATCCCGCCAAGTTACGCCTTGGCGGGAGCATGCCCCCATACCTATACAGCACCGAGAGTTTGGCACTTTTCAGGGTTCCTCACAGAAACAACCACTACAGCCACAGACACTCAGCCCTTAAAAACATTAAATTCGGTACATTCTGACCCCATTTCAACAGACAGATTTCATAAACAACTTAACATGTCCACACAATAAAGCCCCAAACTAAGGGGATTTTGCGTTTTCTCCTTCTTCTTCTTCTACTTCTTCTTCTCATTCTTATTTTTCCTGCCGCCTATCCCACTAATAACATGTCTCCCCATTGGACATTTCACCGACACCCGCCAAATCTTCACCTACACGACCCAATGGAAAACTCGCATACACACGCAAAATACCCCTGCCTTTTTACTCTCAAACATTGACAGTACGAACAGCTAGTCCGCCTGTGGCGTAGTGGGTAAGGTTACAGTCTTGAGAACACAAGGTTGAATGTTCAAACCCAACTAAGAGTGCTTTTCTTTAAAGGAGTTCCATTGTGATTTCCACACTTTCTCATTTTTATGTGCTACTTGCACACGAGGTGTTCAAGAAACACTATGAGTACAGTATTAAATATGTCCGTTCTCCATTTTTGGAGAAATATGCGTTTTAAATTTACCGTCCTATTTTCGAACGGTTGACAAAGTTGTCAACTTGGTCCGTCACGAACACAGTACTCCCACACCACTCCCCTTTTCCAAGCCCCGTAAACCCATGGATACCTCCAGACCCATAGTTTGCGCCGCTGGCTTACAGGCAACACAATGCGCATATTTGACTAACGTTAGGTTCACCTAAATTAGAGTGACTTTTAAGGACTATTAGATTATTTCTGGTTTTATTAATTTAGCTAGCTAGCTAACGTTAGCTAGCTAGGTAGTTTGCTTTCATAACGCAATGTTATCGATAACGTTAGCTAGCTAGTTTGCTTTTATGAGGACGTCATAGTTGTGCTTTCACCTTAACTTGGCTAGCTAGATAGCTCAAATTATAATTGGATACAAGTCAACGTCTTTACCTTAGCTATCTATCGGTACTTCATATACTACTACGCTAGCTAGCTTGTGAAAAGTCTCCCAAAAACAGCACGTATCATGGAGGTAGCTATGGTAACGGGCCACGGTCTGTCAGTCATAGTTGACTGACAGTTCACATAACTGACAGTTCTCATTACCACGCCCAGACGGTTCGGGTGAACTTTTATAGTGGGAAATTTCGGCTTAGAAAACCACGTTTTAAAGTACATTGAAATGACTGAATAATAAAATAAAAAAAATTATGCACATTTGTTTTGTTCTTGCCTAAAGACAACTGAGAAGTGTCACGTTCAACCACCATGTTACTCCTTTAACCTGCTTTTACCTTCACTAATAATTGTCCACTACTTCTCAATTATTGCTTTTGCACCACAGTATTATGACGTACCGTCTGCACGTTCCTACATTCATGTTACCTCGCCACATACAAACAATTACGTGTACGTTCTGCAACTCCCCATTAAAACATTCACATTTAAAATCATGATTCACTCATAGTTATAACTACTAGCACTGAACATGAAGAAAACACAGCAATGCAGTGGATTTCACGTTACTTAAACCTCCACTTTAATGGCTAATGCTACACAACGACTCTTATATATACCATTCCATAAGGAATATAAGCTCGCTCATGGTTACTACATTTACTTCGCACTATACTCTGTGATCATGTCAACCTTCACCTACATGCCCACTCTGCTAAAAATATTTTGTTTCAACTACGGAATTTCGTAATTTCATCCTAATTTCTCTCACACTGTTGTCATTTTCTCATATGCAAAGCCTGCTGGGACATATGCGTCTGCTCCTATTCTGAACTATCATGTTTTCCGGTTCTAGTTTAGCAAAACAGCGAAGAGGATTCCTACCTGCAGATAAGCCTATCAAAATGTCTTATAAACCTTATAAACACTAAAAGTGCATCTCCACGAAATAACAGACAACGGAGCTGCACAGAAGGATAAACCTTACAAACACTAAAAGTGCATCTCCACGAAATAACAGACAACGGAGCAGGACAGAAGGCTACACAAGTTGCGAACTAGGGAGTTATAATTCTACTGACTTGCTGATTCTTTTGTCAGCCAAGGCTCGTTGGATGGACGTCAAATCCGTGAGTACATAAACTGGCCATATTTCATCTGCGTTCCTGATTCGTTTATGCTTACGCCACTGCATCCTTTCTCACAGACACTGTTTCACAGCAAACCGAAACTGCTGAACGTTACACGCTCATCAGACTGTACAAATTCACACAACGATTGCCATAATCCACACCCGTTCTTTACAGGGTCGCATTTATCACTCTCATAATAAAACGCTTTGCAAAAAGAACTGATATCTCATAAAAAAACACGTTTTCAACGTACAAAAATGCCAAGTTACTAAAAAGTATTGATATCAAAATGACGCCAAGTTACGATACTACAAACAATATAGGCTATCTTGCCTAACCGAAATGACATAACATGTATCTCAAAGCAATGCTACCCAATATTTTCTCAGTTCTTTCAAGTCACTTGGCCCTGTGTTTTCTAATCTTACCATTTCACAATGTCATGCAAACTTTCTGTCAGATCAAAGAGACAAACATTTCGAATTGCCTCATGGAACACATTGAACATTGTACATTGAAATTAATGTATACATTCATTAATGTACAAAACTGCTGCTGAGCAACGACAGGAAGCACATTTCTCAGGAAAACATGTTTATGCTTCTGAACTGAATTTGAGTACATGTGTTAGTTATTGTATATTTGCTACGTACAACAAATACTGCATGCAAAACACATATTGTACATACATACATAGAGAACTTCTTTATCCGCATGGGGACATTTCCCTGGCAGCATCTTACATTCACTTTCACGAACACACTTGTACCAACAAACATACTATCATTCACGCAACAGAAAGCCTGGGCAGCGAAATACACAGGCCTACATACCAATACAAATTGGACATACACACACCTATTCAATCAATCCTGACTGTGAGAGAGCCATCCACACATATGTTTGGCCTGTCCATGTAGTGCATGCTTATACACAGGGCCAAGTGACTTGAAAGAACTGAGGAAATATTGGGTAGCATTGCTTTGAGATACATCTTATGTCATTTCGGTTAGGCAAGATAGCCTATATTGTTTGTAGTATCGTAACTTGGCGTCATTTTGATATCAATACTTTTTAGTAACTTGGCATTTTTGTACGTTGAAAACGTGTTTTTTATGAGATGAGAATATACAAACTCCACACACACCACCATGCTGCCCTCCAGCAGTTTTAAACTTCTTCATTATTGCCCTCACAGTAGTAACTAGCATCTTCAGTTTATTTTTTGATCCATTGCCTGATTTTCAAAGGTCAGCAACCATTTTCATTTCGTTCGTCAATTCTTTGTCTTTCTCTGCGGCAAAGATGAAAAATGGGTTTCAGAAGCAGGTTCTCAGTTTAATTCTCCAGTGAAACAGGAAGCCATGGAAGGCCACAAGAGTTTCTCTTAATATTGATGTAGATTTCGTTTGATTTCATTTTATTCAGAAGAATCTTTAGGGGTGCCAATTATTTTTATATATTTTTGGGAAACAACAACCCTACCTGAATCCAACCGTCACACTAGAGGGCGCTAGTTCCCCCAATCTTAGTTTGTTTTCTGTGCCTGTTTAATGCTAATTAAGGAGTTGTGTTGCAAACATTTAATAGCCTGACCAGATTCACATTGCAGGTATCTGTAACTGATTTATGACTAGTCAAAGCGCTAATTTAAGATATCCAACTGCATTTTCACTCATCAAAAAACTTTTAATATCTTGAATTACATTTTGCTCGTAAGATTGAAGTTACTTTCGCCATTCAGTTGTATGGGACCTCCAATTAAAATATATCTACAATTCAGTTTTGACTATCCAAAATGTGAATTCCAGATACTGTATCGCCATTTCAATTATGACTAGTTATAACTCAAATTAGAGATCTCTCCACCTTAGCTCTGACTTAGTCATAATTTCAGTTAAAGATCTTTCATTCCTTGCGATTTAAGATGTCAGGTAACGGGGGACCAGGACCCAAACGCAGAGTGGGAAAAACACCAGGAACTCCAAAAAGGCAAATCCAATCAAAGACTTTACTCTCATACAGGTAACAGAAAAGAGGGAACAAAAACAAGGCCACTTTCAAAAACAAAAACAGCAGAATTTTCAACAAGAAAAAAAAAAAACACAAGGAAACAGAACTCAGTCAGGGCAGAACCGCAGGCAGAAACAGACGGGCAGATACTCTCAAAAGAAACACAAGGAACCAGCACACAAGTCAGGGAAACAAAGAACTTAAAGTAATAATCTCAAAGATTTTAATTAAAATAAATGTCTGTTAAGTCACTATCTATCGCCGAATTAGGTAACACAATGGTGATTGAGCCTATTATTATATTAATTTATATTATTATTAATATAATAATTTATGATTAAACAACTGGGTGTCTGTGGCGACATTCCCGGGAAAAAATCACAAGCGGCGCATAATTAGTGACGCGTTTTCCATCACCCATCAGTGGTTGGTCCGCCAGAGAGGGTAGACGGAGCTAACGCAACAGGCTCGCTCTTCGACTCACTTGCGTGTGAGCGGTGTACTGTTTTTTCCGGTGTCTGCTAGCGTTACAATAACAGAGAAAGGGGAGGTTATGGAACCCTAAAAAGTTTTTGTGTAACATGAGGGGTCATATTATTTGTTGATGTAGATTTCGTAGTACATTTGATGACAATGTAACGTTTCTAAATTACATAGCCTAGCTATTTGCACAGCTAACGCTAGCTACCGGACCATGTCAAGAAAGGCAACATTAGTTTAGACAACGTTGCGCACATATCAGGTAATGTTGCGTTAGCTAGCTAGCTAATGTAATTAACACAATTTAATGTCAGCTAACAATTAGAAAAAACGCTAGCTAATGCTACCGACTGGTACCGACCTCGCAAAACGTCTCTCGAATGCAATGCTACCTTGTTGCAACGTTGCAATGTAGCTAACTAAAGGTCAGTCCAGATCAATGATTCGCTATGAGACTGAATGCAACTTGCAAAACTCCAAGACGTCTGATTGTAAACGTTCCAGCTGCACTTGGCGATTTGACAAGGTGGGGCTTTTGAGACCCCAGGCAATGGCTTCAGACGCTTTGCAACTAACCAGTTCACACCCCTGCAATTTTCTCTGCAATATTCTAAAACCATTTTGTCTCGTTGTGAATCATTGATCTGAATTGGCCTTAACGTTACCGTTATTTACATTGCCATCAAGTTCATCAATATATTATAATGATCGGAATAAAGCCGTCTTTACACAGAGCATTAACCAAGGGTATAGGTGGAGCAGAGCCAGGTCTGATTTCAGTGTAAAGATGTCAAACCAGAGAAAACTAAAAAAAAGAATACAGCAGTATGGATTTGCGTTATTATTTTATTACGTTTCCTCATATGGTCCTTCATCCTTGCCTTTTTTTTTAATGAAATCTCCTTTGTTTTTGATTTATTATTCTTGTTCTGATTGCTAATTTAACACCCAGCTCCGCTTTATTCTCGAACAGTTTGCTAGCAAAACCAGAAACACCAGCGGTAACATTTTGGAAGGCAGTTGTTTCAAAAATATCACACAACAATCATTCACGAGAACGACAGTGTTTAGTGTGCACGAGATACATAATTGTACGACCCGCAGGGAATCCCGCAAATTCTTCACTGCAGTGTAAAGACGTTCATACCGGGCAAAAGGTGGATAAAGAACGTTTGTGGAAATTGATCATCACTAATTCTACCCCAGGTCTGCTACAGAATTTTAACCCAACCCGGCAGTGTAAAGGCAGCTTAAGTTAGCCTAGTGTTAGACAATGAATGGGTGTGTACATAACGTTACTTTTATAACAACCATTTTTTATTCAGTAAATAGTAAGTGTTATAGTTGACGTGGCCCAGGTGCCAACTGACTGACGTCACACAGGCGATACTGGTTGGATCCGGTTGGATCTCTGGGAAGTGAGGTCCAAAAACACACCTGCAATTACTGCTTTTCGCCATTGGTACCGCCAAAGAGAACGAAACAGAAATCTTCGAGATTGTAACTTTAAAGAGCCACAAAGATAACAAGACACAGGTGAACTCAAAGCACAATCAAACCAGAGCAGGGAGGGATAACGAGACACAAAGAAAAACAATGACAGAATAACTGAAAACAATAATACAATTAACACAGGGGTAACTAAAGAGGGAGCAAACTGAAATACAAACTGAAGTACCGCCATCTGGCGGCCCAGAAAAGGAAAAAACAGAAACAGAAAAAGGCAGAATCCTGACAACATCTAAATGATCTTTTTGGATAACTGAATCTAAGATATTACTAGCCAAAATATGGCAAGCCATTTTAACAACTAATAACCCGTGCGGTTTCACATTACAGATATTTGTCATTAATTTATGACTAGTCAAAACGCTAATTTAAGATATCTCTAATTAGATTTCGACTAGTTTCGCCACTAAGTTCTATGTAACTCCAATTAAAGATATCTACAATTCAGTTTTGACTATCTAAAACGTGAATTCCAGATATCACCACTTAAATTATGACTCTTACCATCTTACCCATAGTCGGACGGTACACCGAGCAAAACCCGTGCCGTCAAGCCTAGTTCATGCATGTCGATGGTCAAAACCCCTGGTTCTCGCGCACCAATCAGAAGCCAGTACACAGTGTTAGGACTAATTTAGCCTCGCGAGCCAGTCTCTTTTCTCACTTCGTTTGGACAGGTTGCCAATAGACGGACGGACTTTTTCGCTATTTTCTTATAATAATGTGTGCCTGCGTTGTTCCATGTCCGTTTACCCTAAACAAACAGCTTGAAACAAAGAACCACTTGTCACAAACACATACATATATGAATTGTAAGGTCAGCCAACCTTATTTTTTCACCAAGTGGGAAAACTAGAAGACCTTTTGGAGAGAAAAAAAAGAACAAATATTTCAAGAACAAAAATTAACCTACCTTTATTCTTGGCACATTTAGGCTATAATCAGTAAACTGTCAACTGTGACAGCAAGGTTTCTTTTTCCCTTCATTTATAAAAATAAATATTACTCTTTCTTATAAGGAATGATCAACAAAAACCATTACAAACCAAAACTATTTAAATAAATAATGGAAAAATATAACAAAATATAAATTAAAATAATTTGTATACATCATTCGTTTACCTTCAATATAAAAAGTGAATATCAGCTTATCTGTTTTGTACCTGAGCGTGAGACGTTGTCATAAAATTTTTCCCGACCGTGAAAACTGCCTGACTTGTTTACATTTTGGACAGATGTGGCTAGTTGGTAAATCTGTCGCTGTTTCCGTCGCAGCACTTTCGACACAAGCAAAATCGGAAGCGTTTATCCTAAAATTTCTTCTTACCGTGAAGAGTGCCTGATCCGCAACCTTAGTAATGTGTTAACACGGCGGCACAATTATATCGAGAAAAAACGCTATATTCAACTGCGAACCGGCACTAGCACCAGCCCAGAACCAGCACTAGGTTCGCGTTCGTGGAAAAGCGGTATCATCAAATTCACGCCGTGTTAAAGTAAATGCTTCGTCCCTTGCACGAAATATCGTTACTGCAGGTGTTGCATTTTGCTGTGTTGTTATCTTTTTTAATGAAGCTAAGCCAAACTTTCGAGCGTTTGCTGCGGTCAGCCATGGTCCAGGATGTAAACAGATTTAAACGGTAAAAAGTGTCTCTTCTCGCGTGCTTTGTTGACGTACTGCGTAACAAATGACGTGACGTTAGGTCCGCGTAGCTGGTCTTGGCAGATAAGTGCAGCTTTTATGGAATAAAATGCTCCCTGCAGTTCACTCGGGAGCGCGACTGAAATATGCAGAAGTTAGGAACCGAACTGCAGGATCTAAATTCACGTGCCTTATCGAATCCACGGTTCATGGAAATTTGGTTCTTGATACCCAACCCTAATTTTACCTGCTATGGACCTCTTTTTAAGATGAGTCTTGAATAAAGTTGAAATGAAATGAAATATAGAGTAATCTCTGCCTAATACAATCACTCCATCGTATATTTTGCCTCAATATTGCAAACCAATTAATTTGATTTAGTAATGGGAATGATTTCCTATAAAACATAAAAGAATAAGTAACAACCTCTTAATCGTTTAATTAAAAACGAAATCCGGGTTTATACGGCAGCGTCAAAATGTCAACAACGAGCGACAATTGACCTCCGTCTCGCTAGGCTACCTCCTCACGAGGTCGAAATGGTTATGGAATATCAAAAATACGGAAGTAAACTTTCTTAAAGGTTATTTCAATATTACTTTCTGGTCTAAATGGTAGGCTTTGTTCGGACTCCGTGTGAGCTCTTAGCTTATCAGGCTACGCCTTAAACCCACCATTTTATTGCCAGTTGCAGTTGTCAGTTTTTCTGAATTACGCGGGTTATTGCGATTATACCTGCAGATTCCCATTTATTCCCGCATCCCTTTACCTTCAGCTTCTCTTACCTCAGTTCCACTCCACAACAGACTGTTCACTCCGTTTTTTACATTTAATTTAATTCCTTTTTTCCTGGGGATTCTTTCTCCTCTGTTATTAAAAAGGACCGTTAAGTTTCAGTTTCTCTTTTGGACCGCATTTCCTCACTTACTGGCTGAACTGAATGTTCGATGGGCGGAGTTTTATATATCTCATAAAAAACACGTTTTCAACGTACAAAAATGCCAAGTTACTAAAAAGTATTGATATCAAAATGACGCCAAGTTACGATACTACAAACAATATAGGCTATCTTGCCTAACCGAAATGACATAAGATGTATCTCAAAGCAATGCTACCCAATATTTCCTCAGTTCTTTCAAGTCACTTGGCCCTGTGTATAAGCATGCACTACATGGACAGGCCAAACATATGTGTGGATGGCTCTCTCACAGTCAGGATTGATTGAATAGGTGTGTGTATGTCCAATTTGTATTGGTATGTAGGCCTGTGTATTTCGCTGCCCAGGCTTTCTGTTGCGTGAATGATAGTATGTTTGTTGGTACAAGTGTGTTCGTGAAAGTGAATGTAAGATGCTGCCAGGGAAATGTCCCCATGCGGATAAAGAAGTTCTCTATGTATGTATGTACAATATGTGTTTTGCATGCAGTATTTGTTGTACGTAGCAAATATACAATAACTAACACATGTACTCAAATTCAGTTCAGAAGCATAAACATGTTTTCCTGAGAAATGTGCTTCCTGTCGTTGCTCAGCAGCAGTTTTGTACATTAATGAATGTATACATTAATTTCAATGTACAATGTTCAATGTGTTCCATGAGGCAATTCGAAATGTTTGTCTCTTTGATCTGACAGAAAGTTTGCATGACATTGTGAAATGGTAAGATTAGAAAACACAGGGCCAAGTGACTTGAAAGAACTGAGAAAATATTGGGTAGCATTGCTTTGAGATACATGTTATGTCATTTCGGTTAGGCAAGATAGCCTATATTGTTTGTAGTATCGTAACTTGGCGTCATTTTGATATCAATACTTTTAGTAACTTGGCATTTTTGTACGTTGAAAACGTGTTTTTTTATGAGATATCAGTTCTTTTTGCAAAGCGTTTTATTATGAGAGTGATAAATGCGACCCTGTAAAGAACGGGTGTGGATTATGGCAATCGTTGTGTGAATTTGTACAGTCTGATGAGCGTGTAACGTTCAGCAGTTTCGGTTTGCTGTGAAACAGTGTCTGTGAGAAAGGATGCAGTGGCGTAAGCATAAACGAATCAGGAACGCAGATGAAATATGGCCAGTTTATGTACTCACGGATTTGACGTCCATCCAACGAGCCTTGGCTGACAAAAGAATCAGCAAGTCAGTAGAATTATAACTCCCTAGTTCGCAACTTGTGTAGCCTTCTGTCCTGCTCCGTTGTCTGTTATTTCGTGGAGATGCACTTTTAGTGTTTGTAAGGTTTATCCTTCTGTGCAGCTCCGTTGTCTGTTATTTCGTGGAGATGCACTTTTAGTGTTTATAAGGTTTATAAGACATTTTGATAGGCTTATCTGCAGGTAGGAATCCTCTTCGCTGTTTTGCTAAACTAGAACCGGAAAACATGATAGTTCAGAATAGGAGCAGACGCATATGTCCCAGCAGGCTTTGCATATGAGAAAATGACAACAGTGTGAGAGAAATTAGGATGAAATTACGAAATTCCGTAGTTGAAACAAAATATTTTTAGCAGAGTGGGCATGTAGGTGAAGGTTGACATGATCACGGAGTATAGTGCGAAGTAAATGTAGTAACCATGAGCGAGCTTATATTCCTTATGGAATGGTATATATAAGAGTCGTTGTGTAGCATTAGCCATTAAAGTGGAGGTTTAAGTAACGTGAAATCCACTGCATTGCTGTGTTTTCTTCATGTTCAGTGCTAGTAGTTATAACTATGAGTGAATCATGATTTTAAATGTGAATGTTTTAATGGGGAGTTGCAGAACGTACACGTAATTGTTTGTATGTGGCGAGGTAACATGAATGTAGGAACGTGCAGACGGTACGTCATAATACTGTGGTGCAAAAGCAATAATTGAGAAGTAGTGGACAATTATTAGTGAAGGTAAAAGCAGGTTAAAGGAGTAACATGGTGGTTGAACGTGACACTTCTCAGTTGTCTTTAGGCAAGAACAAAACAAATGTGCATAATTTTTTTTATTTTATTATTCAGTCATTTCAATGTACTTTAAAACGTGGTTTTCTAAGCCGAAATTTCCCACTATAAAAGTTCACCCGAACCGTCTGGGCGTGGTAATGAGAACTGTCAGTTATGTGAACTGTCAGTCAACTATGACTGACAGACCGTGGCCCGTTACCATAGCTACCTCCATGATACGTGCTGTTTTTGGGAGACTTTTCACAAGCTAGCTAGCGTAGTAGTATATGAAGTACCGATAGATAGCTAAGGTAAAGACGTTGACTTGTATCCAATTATAATTTGAGCTATCTAGCTAGCCAAGTTAAGGTGAAAGCACAACTATGACGTCCTCATAAAAGCAAACTAGCTAGCTAACGTTATCGATAACATTGCGTTATGAAAGCAAACTACCTAGCTAGCTAACGTTAGCTAGCTAGCTAAATTAATAAAACCAGAAATAATCTAATAGTCCTTAAAAGTCACTCTAATTTAAGTGAACCTAACGTTAGTCAAATATGCGCATTGTGTTGTCTGTAAGCCAGCGGCGCAAACTATGGGTCTGGAGGTATCCATGGGTTTACGGGGCTTGGAAAAGGGGAGTGGTGTGGGAGTACTGTGTTCGTGACGGACCAAGTTGACAACTTTGTCAACCGTTCGAAAATAGGACGGTAAATTTAAAACGCATATTTCTCCAAAAATGGAGAACGGACATATTTAATACTGTACTCATAGTGTTTCTTGAACACCTCGTGTGCAAGTAGCACATAAAAATGAGAAAGTGTGGAAATCACAATGGAACTCCTTTAAAGAAAAGCACTCTTAGTTGGGTTTGAACATTCAACCTTGTGTTCTCAAGACTGTAACCTTACCCACTACGCCACAGGCGGACTAGCTGTTCGTACTGTCAATGTTTGAGAGTAAAAAGGCAGGGGTATTTTGCGTGTGTATGCGAGTTTTCCATTGGGTCGTGTAGGTGAAGATTTGGCGGGTGTCGGTGAAATGTCCAATGGGGAGACATGTTATTAGTGGGATAGGCGGCAGGAAAAATAAGAATGAGAAGAAGAAGTAGAAGAAGAAGAAGGAGAAAACGCAAAATCCCCTTAGTTTGGGGCTTTATTGTGTGGACATGTTAAGTTGTTTATGAAATCTGTCTGTTGAAATGGGGTCAGAATGTACCGAATTTAATGTTTTTAAGGGCTGAGTGTCTGTGGCTGTAGTGGTTGTTTCTGTGAGGAACCCTGAAAAGTGCCAAACTCTCGGTGCTGTATAGGTATGGGGGCATGCTCCCGCCAAGGCGTAACTTGGCGGAATGGCATACCTGCCATCCCAATCTCATAAAAAACACGTTTTCAACGTACAATGCCAAGTTACTCACACATACAAGACTAGTCCAGGCCTGCCATTAAAAGTATTGATATCAAAATGACGCCAAGTTACGGCTTGAGTCACCGAAATTAAATAAGATGTATTCCAAAGCAATGCTACCCAATATTTCCTCAGTTCTTTCAAGCCACTTGGCCCTGTGTGTATAAGCATGCACTACATGGACAGGCCAAACATATATGTGGATGGCTTTCTCACAGTCAGGATTGATGGAATAGGCGTGTATATGTCTAATTTGTATTGGTATGTATGTATCTCATAAAAAACACGTTTTCAACGTACAAAAATGCCAAGTTACTAAAAAGTATTGATATCAAAATGACGCCAAGTTACGATACTACAAACAATATAGGCTATCTTGCCTCACCGAAATGACATAAGATGTATCTCAAAGCAATGCTACCCA
>NC_057951.1:1606435-1619302 GCF_018555375.3 Anguilla rostrata | reverse complement strand
GCGTTACCGCGGTAATGCAGTAACCGCGGTAGCTCTAGTGTAAGTATGGATTTCATTAGAGTGCAGAGCAGGTAGTGAATAATGGGGATGGATGAAGACTGCAATATGTGACAGAAGTGAATCCAGAAGTCGGTGAAAACCTGGCAAATGAAACTCAATACAGCTCAATGTAAAGTTCTACATGTGGGAAATAAAAACATCAGGCTAGATTACTTTATGGGAGGAACGATATTGGAATGTGCTCAATTTTGGGAGTAATAGTTGATCAAATCCTTTCAGGTTCTAGGCACTGTGCTGTTGCAGTAAAAAAGCCAACAGGATGCTGGGATAGTAGTGAGTATACATCAAGGCTCCAGAGTGCGACCATTTTGGTTGAACATGCGACCAAAAATCTGTCAAGTGCGACTAAACATTTTCATTAGTCACACCGGTGCACCTGACATTTAGCAGGTCTGTCTGTGTGTGTGTAGTGTAGCGTTATTTTTTTCCCCCACCCGCATTCTGCGAAGACCCGCCCCTACTCTGCCTCTGATTGGCTCTGACCCAGATATTCTTCTTCGCTGATTGCGGGTGGGGAAATAAATAAGGCACGTGTGTATTAGTGATGTGCGGATCGCAGTTATATCCGCGGGCACCACGGTTAATCTGCGGATCGGGCGGCCCGAGCAAGCGGCCAAAACCAGACTTCGTTTTTGAAGCTCATTTCCTGGTGTTGTAGTTCCTGGTTGCTCACTAGCGCCACTACGGATGGCTCCAGTATAGGTGTTTTCATATCCGGTTTCCATGTAAGTCTACGGTACAAATGCGATCAAAATACAAAGTCAATAATTTTTTCTCACAAGAACAAATAGTCATAATAGGTGTATTTTATTGGTCTTATGACTGTCCATGGGTCGATTTCATGATTTATTGCGTCATTTGGGCACAGTGCCAATATTTGTTCTGGACCAATGAGGTACAGCTTGCGTCACTTCCGGATTACTGCGGAGGACTGAGCTATAGTAGGGGCTACAGTCTATGGTCACTGGGGTGGGCGGTGGCGTCTCTTGGCCTTGACATTGCGGCGCCGGCTACGGTCCGCCTGTGCTAAGTCTGAAAATGCAAGCATCCCATTTCGTGGTGATTTAATTATGGCGTGTGCTATTTACAGCTGCACTAGACGACCATAAAATAATCCTCCTCTTAAGTTTTTCGGTAGCCAAGTCATTTTTACTATTTCCTTTAGCCTACTTAACCAAATAATTAGTTGGCAGAAAGCGTAATCAGCTTGCTATATTTGGTAGTCCAGTAGTAGCCTATGCTAAAACAGTTCGCAACTTCGGCTACCAAGCCATTTGACTAGCTAGCTAACCTTAACCGGCAAACATTCAATCTGTCAGACGTGTTTGGCGGCTTGTCAGTCGTGTACATTCCGTAAATGTCTACCTGGGCCATGCTTCAAGCATGTGACAAAGCTACTATAATCCCGATTTTGGGATAAACACTTTTTCAGTTTCACGAAGCGAATTAAGAGTTTCAAGGTTCATTTGCTGAAATCACACACACAGAATTTAACGAAATTAACCATCTTGGCATTTAGAAAGGAATATGTTTTTAGCATTTAAGAGACCGACAAGCTAGGCATTTAAGACAGTGGTTCTCAGAATCGGTTCTGGGGGCTCCTTGCGTATATTGGCTTTTCTCCATTGGTTTTGATGATTTACAAGAAAAAAACGATAGCCTAATAATAATTAGAAATTCAACGTAGGCTACATTATTTTTGTCTTCATGCACCAGGTGGAAAACTTGCTGTACAAAGTGCGTTGTCATATTTACACGCCTGCAGATCAGTTATTAAAATACTTGGTAGATTTGTTAATAACCGCTGACAGTGTTAATTTTTATTCGGTAGAAAGTGATTTGCGAACGATCGGTCAGCTAGCGTCACCCAGCAAGTGAACACCACAAACGGCGATGGAGTAGCTAGTAGTAGCAGTTACTGGCTCATTAACTGACTGGCGAAAACCTACGACGATAACTTGCTCGGTTAACAGCAGATCTACCAGACAGTTATACGAAAATTAGCCTAGTCAAATCACCAGTAGCCTACACATCTCCGATTGATTGACCATCAGTGTAGTCAATGTTCTTCCCCTGTGGTTCATATTGCTAATGCGTGAGCTAACCACGGATAGCCTACCTAGCTCACTGGCAAGCTGATATGCTAGTTAAGCATATTCGTTTTGCTGAGAAACATTAATTGAAGATAACTGAACATAGCCTAATTGTATTTTTAATGTCATACATATAACGTGATTACATGACAGTACAGTCACGGATGGAAATTAAACTCCGTAAACATCTGATAATATTTTAAAACATAACGGCGACAGTCAGCTAGCCTCGTTCAGGTTGATGGGCTTTTCCGCACCGGACTGTCAATCAAATTGTAAAAATCACAGAGCGGCTTTTAAACTCTGTGGTTTTGGCTCCAACTCCAAAATGGCCGCGCCCGCCATTGAGTTTCAAAACGTATTTTCGGAGACCCACGGAGAGTCAATGGGTGACGTCACAGTAGCTTTGTCCATATTTTTTACAGTCTCTGGGGCCGAGTCATAAAAATTAACATTCTGATTAATAGCGGATGGGTTGTAGGTGGGTGAAATAATACATCATTAATGAGGAAAATATTAATTACATTCTCTAAAATGTAATATTATATTATATAATATTATATATTTTAATCTTCATTTTTCGTCAGGCGCGAATTAGCAGACTAGACTCTCGTTGCGCCAATTGCGGCGTCCATTTGTCTTAAGCAGCAATGGAGGAAAAAAAGATCTGAGAGAAAATTTAAAAAAGGAGAATTAAAAAAAGGAAGGGCAGAAAAGTTCCATGTGGGCGCAATTTAGTGAAATAAATAACCATGACGAGTCAAGTGCTGGGTATGTCATATGCAACAGCTGCGAAATAATGAGAAATAGCGGTAATGTGTGATCGGGTGAAAATTATTTGTTCGGGTGGGTGGCGGGTGGATGATTTACGCGTACATGCGGATTCGGATGACGTCAGAGCCGATCCGCGCATCACTAGTGTGTGTGTGTGTGTGAAACCGCGCCCTGTACTCCTCCGGGAGCAGCGCACACTTTTATTTGAGTTATTTGAGTTTGATTTATTCATTTGAGTTTGTCAAGCACTTTAAACATCAGCACTTTTTAAGTTTATTTTTTAAACAATTGAGGTTATTGCCATTTCTTGTTTGTGCTGTCATTTAAATAAAGAAAAAACATTTATCTCCACCTTTATTCCTGTTTACAATCATGTACATAATGTGTTTAGAAATTACCAATGTGTAAGGGAACTGACAAAAAAGGTAACACTTAAAATGTATTATTATGGCGCCAAAAGGCGCAGTGAAAGATTTTGGGTCTAACTAAATTATGTGCTGCTGCACCTAAATGAAAAAGTTAGGCGCACCAGTGCATCCAATGTAAAAAGTTAGTCTGGAGCCCTGTAAATCCAAGGAAGTTATACTTATTTTATACAATACCTTTGTCAGACCACACTTAGTGAACTGTGTGCAGTTCTGGGGACTGTACTACAAGAAAGATATAGAGGATCTGGAAAAGGTTGAAAGAAGGGAAACCAAACTGGTTCCTGGTATGAAAGATAAAAGTTTTGAGGAAAGACTTCAGATGCTTAACTTCTTCAAGCTTAGTAAAAGTAGACTCAGGGTTATTTGATTCAGTCTTTTAAATTCATAAAGGGGATCAACAAAGTGAACTACAAGAGATTCTTCAGGTTCAGCTCTGTTAGTATGACGAGGGGGCATAAAAGGAAATTAGCAAAAGGTAAATTCCACACCGACGTTAGGAAGTATTTTTCACACAGAGAGTAGTCACTGTGTAGAATAGCTTGGCGCATGTCATGTAGTAGAGGCAGAAACTCTGGGGGTTGTCAAGACCGGGCTTGATACGATGCTGGATACTATCTAGTTTGTAGGTAAACCTAGCACTAGTGGTAGGTAGTAAAACGGTGAGCATGTCGGGCTGAATGGCCTATTCTCATCATTATGTTATGTTATGTCATTTTTGTTATGTTATGATCGACTTGAAACATATTACTGAACTGAAGTGGTCCATATTTCACAATGTCAATCATGCATTCAGCATTCAGTCATCACCTGTGACCTGATACTACAGACTCCACTGAAAACTTACATTCTGGTCAAGAACCACAAACCTGGCAACCCTAAGACTCATGAGGGTTTATCCTGCTTTTCTTTGTTGTGCTAAAGCAGTTAGAAGAGAGGGATGAGAGCAATGTGGACAAAGAAAGAATTCTGGTGGACACAGGAGTAAACAGAGAGAAAGCACTTCATATATTTCACTGCACAGAGCCATAATCACTAATTCTATTTAGTTATGGTCACACAGTACACAGCACTACTCACCCCAGTCTCTGTAGTTTACAGTTTGGACTCATCAGTGCAGCACAGAGCAGCTTCACTCCTGAATCTCCCAGATTATTGTAGCTGAGGTCCAGATCTCTCAGGGTTGAGTTTGATGACTGAAGAGCAGAGGCCACAATTTCACAGGACATCTCTGTGAGGTCACAGCCGTTCAGTCTGCAAAAGAGAGTTGATATATTATTGTATTTTTAAATAGAGCAATATCCTGTAAAATGTGATATGTGCAATGTTACAGTAATCATGTTGAGTGATGAAGAGTGATACTGAGGATCTGCAGATATCCACCCCACACTTGCTGCAGCTGTGCTTCAGCTGAACTTACTGTAAGAGGCCCTCTGTGTCAGTTCTGTTCTTTCCTAATACAGCTAGGTCTATTACAGGATCCAGAAGAAGCCATGGGGAGATGACAGACCAGCAGGTTGAAGGAGCCATGTCTTTTCCCCTCTTATTGTAGCTTTCCCCATTGCATACTTGCACAATTAATAAGAGCTTTTCTCCTCTTTCTGCCCTTGCATGTCCACTTCCCATGTGTCCTCAATAGGATGCTTAGCAGGGTGATCTACACTAGATCATTTAAACTTAATCCAGTTATGCAAAGCAAGTTTTATCCATCTATGCCTCAGTGGTATTTCTCCCATCTCATTAGTAATGCATTAATTGGTGTTGTTCTGAGTGCCCCACAGCATATCCTCAAAGCTCTTGCCTGTTTAACATGTGATGCCAGGAAAGGAATTGGGGTGCTGTCCACCAGGGGGCAGCATCGGCCCTACAGAGAGGTATTGCTGCAGCTGTGGTTCATTGCAATCACATCAGCTGTGGCCCATTACCTAAACATGGGCTCTATAAGAGGCCTAGCTCCCAGGCCAAGGGGAGGATGCTTTTAGATGGTGTTTGGGAGCTGGGCTATGTACAGTATGGTGGGTTGGTGTCAGTTTTGTTTGAAGCAGCTAAAGGTGCATATAATAACCCTGTGCTCTATACAGCAGTGAGGAGTCTCCTTGTGTTCCTGCTATATAATGACCCTGTGCTCTATATCGCAGTGAGGAGTCTCCTTGTGTTCTGCTATATAATGACCCTGTGCTCTATATCGCAGTGAGGAGTCTCCTTGTGTCCCTGCTATATAATGACCCTGTGCTCGATTTAGCAGTGAGGAGTCTCCTTGTGTCCCTGCTATATAATGACCCTGTGCTCGATTTAGCAGTGAGGAGTCTCCTTGTGTTCTATTTAGTTAAGGTCACACAGTACACAGCACTACTCACCCCAGTGTCTGTAGTTTACAGTCTGGACTCATCAGTCCAGCACAGAGCAGCTTCACTCCTGAATCTCCCAGGTTATTGTAGCTGAGGTCCAGATCTCTCAGGGGTGAGTTTGATGACTGAAGAGCAGAGGCCACAATTTCACAGGACTTCTCTGTGAGGTCACACCTGTTCAGTCTGCAAAGAAGAGTTTATATATTATTGTATGTTTAAATAGCGCAATATCCTGTAAAATCTGATATGTGCAATTTTACAGTAATCATGCGTGAGTGATGAAGAGTGATATTGAGGATCTGCAGATATCCACCCCACACTTTCTGCAGCTGTGCTTCAGCTGAACTTACTGTAAGAGGCCCTCTGTGTCAGTTCTGTTCTTTCCTAATACAGGTAGATCTATTACAGGATCCAGAAGAAACCATGGGAAGATGACAGACCAGCAGGTTGAAGGAGCCATGTCTTTTCCCCTCTTATTGTAGCTTTCCCCATTGCATACTTAAACAATTAATAAGAGCTTTTCTCCTCTTTCTGCCCTTGCATGTCCACTTCCCATGTGTCCTCAATAGGATGCTTAGCAGGGTGATCTACACTAGATCATTTAAACTTAATCCAGTTATGCAAAGCAAGTTTTATCCATCTATGCCTCAGTGGTATTTCTCCCATCTCATTAGTAATGCATTAATTGGTGTTGTTCTGAGTGCCCCACAGCATATCCTCAAAGCTCTTGCCTGTTTAACATGTGATGCCAGGAAGGGAATTGGGGTGCTGTCCACCAGGGGGCAGCATCGGCCCTACAGACGGGTATAGCTGCAGCTGTGGTTCACTGCAATCACATCAGCTGTGGTCCATTACCTAAACATGGGCTCTATAAGAGGCCTAGCTTCCAGGCCAAGGGGAGGGTGCTTTTAGATGGTGTTTGGGAGCTGGGCTATGGACAGTACCGTGGGTTGGTGCCAGTTTTGTTTGGAGCAGCTAAAGGTGCATATAATAACCCTGTGCTCTATATCGCAGTGAGGAGTCTCCTTGTGTTCTGCTATATAATGAACCTGTGCTCTATATCGCCGTGAGGAGTCTCCTTGTGTCCCTGCTATATAATGACCCTGTGCTCGATTTAGCAGTGAGGAGTCTCCTTGTGTCCCTGCTATATAATGACCCTGTGCTCGATTTAGCAGTGAGGAGTCTCCTTGTGTTCTATTTAGTTAAGGTCACACAGTACACAGCACTACTCACCCCAGTGTCTGTAGTTTACAGTTTGGACTCATCAGTCCAGCACAGAGCAGCTTCACTCCTGAATCTCCCAGGTTATTGTAGCTGAGGTCCAGATCTCTCAGGGGTGAGTTTGATGACTGAAGAGCAGAGGCCACAATTTCACAGGACTTCCCTGTGAGGTCACACCTGTTCAGTCTGCAAAGAAGAGTTTATATATTAATGTATGATTAAATAGCGCAATATACTGTAAAATCTGATATGTGCAATTTAACAGTAATAATGTTGAGTGATGAAGAGTGATATTGAGGATCTGCAGATATCCACCCCACACTTGCTGCAGCTGTGCTTCAGCTGAACTTACTGTAAGAGGCCCTCTGTGTCCGTTCTGTTTTTTCCTAACACAGCTAGGTCTATTACAGGATCCAGAAGAAACCATGGAGAGATGACAGACCAGCAGGTTGAAGAAGCCATGTCTTTTCCCCTCTTATTGTAGCTTTCCCCATTGCATACTTGCACAATTAATAATTGCTTTTCTCCTCTTTCTGCCCTTGCATGTCCACTTCCCATGAGTCCTCAATAGTAACAGTAATCACATAAAGTGATGAAGAGTTATATTGAGGATTTAAAGTTACTGATGCTCTGAGGAAAATGACTTTGCTACAATCTCCAACTGCAGCACTTTGGGCCTGAGAATTAGACGTCCTGTTGGACAGAACTCTCTGACAGTTCTACAGATGAAATTCTTACCCAAATGGCCCCCTTTCTTCTGACATTTGCCACAGATACAACCAAATTAAAGATGCAAGAAATAACACACATCTTTCAGGGTGGATAGTGAGTTAGGCTCTGCTTCTTTACTTTTGCTGGTAACTGTGAGAAACTTCCCACAGCATTGCAAGCCAATACACAGCAAAAGCCAGATTCACTTTAGAAACAGGAATGCAAAAAAGTGATCTGTTCACATATAACCAGGTACTGTAGTGCAGTCTGTCTGTTTTGCTGAGGTTATATATAACCATGTAGTGCAGTGCATCTGTTCTGCTGGTGTTACATATAACCAGGTAGTGAAACCAAAGCTATGTAGGAACTGTTAATGATGCCTTTGAGTTCATTTTGTTGGAATAGTGATACATTTGATGGTGCTGTCCAAGGAGACACCATTTAGCTTTTTCCAGGGTTTAGGAAACTTCAGAATCCTTGTACAGGCCAGACTTCAGCCTGAGATAAGCCACAGAATTACCTCAAAAACAGGCACTTTAACAGTCCCCTGAGAAGACCTCACCCTGACACCCATTATATCCTACAATTCCTCTACCTTCCTGTTTTCACTCTGTCTACAGGCACTATTGGATTCTGGGTCAGCCTACACCAGAATAAAGCAGAGACCAGGGTGGCACTACTGGCCTTGTAACATGGTGCATTTACTGCCTGAACTAATCTCACAATACAGTAACACAAACATTTCATTCACAACCACACTTGCCTCTCCCAAACCAAACCCAGCATTACATTAATCATAATGTTGAAAAAATATCTCATCTTCATGAACAATGTAAGAGGGGTACAGACTGAGCAGGCTCTCTCTGGTCATCTCCCACTCACAAATTATCTATGCATGGACTAGGGATAAAAGGGGGATTCTTCCCCCCTTTTGAAAAACATGGATTTGATTCAATCAACATTCGTCCTTAACTGACTGACATTTAAAAGGAGGGATTCTTTTTTCTACACAAACACAGTTCAAACTACTTCACCAAACTGAGTTAGATACGAATAAGTGTAACACTTGTGTTTACTTGTCCAAGTCAAAGTTAAGGACAAATGTTAGTTCAATAAAGACCATAGGGATGTTCGTATGGCTAATCGGCAAAAAATCAGACCTTGTTATTCTACTAATAATGCGGCTGACCAAACTCAGCTAAAAACTCACCTAAAAATTGGATTAAACGTCCCTATTAAGCCCACCAAATCCGCTTTTCAGACATTTTTCATGTATACTGCCCCAATTTAAGTGAGAACATTTTAGTTATAATGAAAGTCTAATCTCTCATTTGAAGTGTCAATAATTAATTTATACCAATTTCTAATGTTTTTATTGTTTAATATGTCAAAAGTCTGGCATGGGCTTAATGGGTACCTAACGTACCCTTTAAGCCCATGGGTGTTCCAAATAAGCCCACTTCGTGATTTGTTGATAAATAAATATATATTTAAAAAATCCTAACAATACAAAATTGTTCTATTCAAATCTATAATCTCTTAGCTCTCAATAGCTATTTTCATTTTGTCTCCACTCCTATCCTATGGCCTGTAAATGGCATTTGAAATAGGCATGACCAGCCTTTTTGCTGTGTTGTCAACACAGAAAAAGTTAAACTTACAACATGTCTTCTTTGGAATGTAGCCAAAAAAATATTTACGAACAAAATCAAAACTATAGTGGAAATTACTCTTCAATACTTCATCTTTCAATATGTGTTGTCATTTTGTCTGTATCTCTATCCTATGGTGTGCTGTTGGCATTTGAAATTGGCCAAAATTTCTGGTTCAGTCAGCTGG
Organism: Anguilla rostrata; assembly: GCF_018555375.3. Classification (NCBI taxonomy): domain Eukaryota; kingdom Metazoa; phylum Chordata; class Actinopteri; order Anguilliformes; family Anguillidae; genus Anguilla; species Anguilla rostrata. The sequence goes on along the minus strand of NC_057951.1, from coordinate 1,609,831 downwards.
TTGAAAGTACAGGTGTTTTTATGAAGATTTCTGAAGACCGACTGACTGAATGAAAAACAATTTCAAGTTCAATACTAATGTTCTAAGGATAGTAAATGAGTCAATTTCAGGATTTACAATTAAACAATACATTTTTAAATGTTAAACAGATTTAGGATAGTAGTTTGAAAACATTGTAAAAACACATTTTAAAACCATTCAGTTCATTGTGGAGTAACATTAAAACATACAGTTCATTATGAGGAGACATCAGTCATAACATATTGAAGCTCATGTATCATTAGCCTATAACTTAAACAAAATAAACAAGAAAGATGTCAACATTTCTGCAATTTCTACTTTCTCCTAGACTAAACGTAGGCCTATGCTCTTTGAGGTGATTGTATCGTTTTAGTAAGGTTATCATTTGCTCCATGCTCCATCTTAGTAGTGTAACATAACAGGTTATAGGGTGGTCTAAGCTTTATTTTATTTGTTTGCTTCAATCTTTAGCCCACGTTGTGGTTGTCTTTGTCTTACGCTAGCAAGTCGTTCATGGCTTTCATCTTATTTTTGTAGATTTTCAATGACCTCATGATTGCGCAAATAGAATGGTCCAGGTCCCTACAGCCGTGTTTTGCAGAGGATGAACTTGCGCTTCTATCATGCGTGGGCATGAACTGTAGTTCTTTCGTGTTTTAGTCATCTTAAACTAAAACTCATCTGAAAAGTAAAGATTAAAAAATTATTGCTAATGTTTAGATAGAACACAGGCCTATCCAGAATGAATTGACGTATGCAATATCACTGATATTTAAATATGGGTATTAATTATCTGAATTATGGAGCTGATTCATCAGGTGAGGTCAAAATTAGGGAGGAAAATGATTCAGAGGTCAAAAGGGAGAAAATCCCCATTGAAACACAGTAAAGTGGGCTTAATGGGAACAGGTGGGCTTAAAGGGAACATCAGTGAATTTATGGTTAAAGACAGAATATTTTATTCTACTCACATGACATTAAAAAAACAACTGTGTGAAATAAATCTATATATGGTGCACTAACATAATATGAAAAGTATAAATTGATCATGTAGAGAAGTAATTAGCTATACTCATTTACATCCACCTCAGACAGTGTGATTTTTTTGCTAGAGTCCCCTTTAAGCCCACCAGGTAAAATGTTAATTAAAAAATAAATAAGATAAACATACACATTTATTGTCTATTTAACAGTATACTAATATAACTGCATACAAAAATATAAACTATACATGCTTATCATGCTTTATGTCATTGCAATGAACCATACTATGTAGCTACTGTATTGATGCAGCATGTGGTCTGTTTGCTAGTGTGCTAAAACTCATATTTTGATTTCAAAAGACACAATATTTCTAATTCAGGTAATATTCTAACATATGTCTCATTCAAAACACTAATCACTTAAATTTTGATAACAAGTGAGTACTTTCCAAAAACAGGAGTAGAAATATACAAAAAATGTTATTTTCTGAGGGTACCAAAATCACCTAAGTTTTTTTGCAACTTCTTCTGGGATCAGCAGGCACATGCCACACATATGCTTCGATAACTCAATATCGACAAATGTGATTGACTTACAATAAAAAGTGTCATTTACGTAACAAGCAGCTTCATTCGAAAAAACATCACACAGCAAAAAATGATGATGTAGTTTTTTTAAATTTGACTCAGAAGTTGCAAGTGGGCTTATATGGTACGTGGGCTTAATAGGGACGTTTACCCTAATTAATATCAGATCACTAGGCCATAAGGCAACTCTTGTAAATGAATTAATTACTGATCACCAAGTTGAAATCTTATGTGTAGCCTAATTGAAACTTGGCTTAAAACTGTATATTGCCTTAAATGAATCCACCCCTCCTGGCTACAGCTATACTCACGTTCCCCGTCTGACGGGTCGTGGCGGTGGTGTTGCTGCTGTATATCATTCTAATCTTTTTGCTACTTTGAAATCTGGCTTCAAATGTAACTTTTTTGAAGTGCTTGTTCTCAGTTTTGCACATCCGAACAAAAAAGCAGTCAGTTTTATCCTTGCAATTGTATACAGGCCACCAGGGCCATACAGTGGCTTTTTACTTGAGTTTGCTGATTTCCTTTCCAGCCTGGTTGTTAATTCAGATAAAGTAGTAATTGTAGGGGACTTCAATATTCACATGGATAGTGAAGGTGATCCTCTCAGATCAGCACTCTTGTCTATCATTGAATCTATTGGCTTCGATCAACATATACATCAGTCCACACATTCTCATAACCATACTCTTGATCTGGTCTTAACTTATGATACAGAAATAGCAAATATAGCAGTTATGCCTAAAAACCCTGTGCTATCAGACCATTATTTAATTACTTTCCAACTTTCACAAGTCTGTCATGTGTCACCAGATCCTTCATTCTACCTTATCTGTAAGCTTTCCTCCAGGACTGCAAATGCTTTTCTTAATGAGCTCCCAGGCTCATTTGTGCACTGTGGAGATTTTCTTGGCTCCCACCCAAACACATACAAAAATGCAAGCATTAGCTCAGTTGATCAGCTGACAGACAACATAAATTACGTACTTTCCAGAACCCTGGACACTATCGCACCTCTTAAGAAGAGAAAGTCCGCTAAAGAAATTAGCACCCTGGTACAATGACCATACTCGTGCTCTCCAACAAGCTTCATGCCAACTTGAGCACAAATGGCGTTCTACTAAATTGCAGGTATTCCTCCAGGACTGGAAAGACAGTCTACTAACTTATAAACGTGCCCTCTCCACAGCACGTTTCTCATACTTATCTACTTTAATAGATGAAAATAGAAACAATCCTAGGAACCTGTTTAACACTGTTGCCAGGCTGACCAAGAATCAAGTTGATCCATCTGCCTCAATATCATTTAGTAGCAATGACTTCATTAATTTCTTTGATGACAAAATTAGGCTATAAAAATCAGGGGCAAGATTCAAAGTTCTCCTACTACCCCTCATATTGGGTCTGCCCTTCCATCCGCTTAATGCATGGATGCAGAATCTTCAGAAGAATCTTCAGAAAGACGGGCGGCCTATCTGAACTCTTGTGCTCCAATAGATCTCATGGAGTTTAATGCCATAGTTAATTCCTAAAAATCCTCTACTTGTCTTCTAGACCCTATCCCTACGAAGCTTTTCAAGGAGCTATTACCAGTGATTGGAACACCAATGTTACATATTGTCAATGTGTCTTTAGCATCTGGACACATACCACAGACTCTTAAACTTGCAGCCATCAAACCCCTTCTTAAGAAGCCAAACTTGGATGTGAATGACCTGTCTAACTACAGGCTTATCTCGAACCTCCCTTTCTTTCTAAAATACTAGAAAGGGCCATTTCAAAACAACTTGGTTCATTTTTGCAC
>NC_057951.1:1558750-1606335 GCF_018555375.3 Anguilla rostrata | reverse complement strand
TACTGTAGCTCTAACTCACAGCACATGAAGACAGAGCTTCCAGTTAAAATCATCCTCTTATTGCAGGTATAATTCAATACGAACGTGTTTCATTACCTTTGATCACCTCTGAACTCGATTGGAAAATCCATTGAACGGTCACTCTTCATAGACAGGCAGCTGGGTACAGGTGATCCAGCCCGATCTACCTGGAGCCTGTGAACAAAACATGGAGACAGAGCTTCCAGTTAAACTAATCCTCTTATTGCAGCTCTAACTCACAGCACATGGAGACAGAGCTTCCAGTTAAAATCATCCTCTTACTGCAGGTCAAACTCACAGCACATGGAAACAGAGCTTCCAGTTAAACTCATCCTTTTACTGCAGCTCTAACTCACAGCACATTAACTCACTGATTCATGCATTTTTACCTCTCTCTCGCAGGGCCGTGGGTTCCATAGTCAGTCTCGGTCTCCTCTGAGGAACTCATTTTTGAAACAGCGCCCCCTGTCGCAGGACACCTGAACACATCAGATCAGATTCACAAGTTGGTTCTGACCCAAATTGGCAGACCTGTAAATATACACAAGAAGAACATGATAACGCACAGACATAATAATACACACAGACACACACATACATCAAATCTCATAGAACAGACAGGGACAAATCTGGAATTTAACTGGAAGCCATGGAAGGCCGCAATAGTTTCCCTTAATATTGATGTAGATTTAGTTTGATTTTATTTTATTTATAAGAATCTTTAGGGGTGCCAATTATTTTTATATATTTTTGGGAAATAATAATAACCCTACCGGAATCCAACTGTCACACTAGAAGGCGCCAGTTCCCCCAATCTTAGTTTGTTTTCTGTGCCTATTTAATGCTAATTAAGGTGTTGTATCGCAAACATTTAATAGCCTGACCAGATTCACATTACAGGTATCTGTAACTGATTTATGACTATACAAAGCGCTAATTTAAGATATCTCGAATTACATTTTGCTAGTAAGATTGAAGTTACTTTCGTCATTCAGTTGTATGGGACCTCCAATTAAAAGATATCTACAATTCAGTTTTGACCAGTGGCGTAGGTTTCGTTTGAACATTGGGGGGCACATTAAGTGGGGGGTCTGGGGGTCGTCCCCCAGGAAATTCTGAGCGTCAAACACTTTATTTCGTGTGCCTTTTCTGCATCAATTTATGGTGGAAATGTAAAGGAGAAAACAAAATTCAGGGGGAAAAATGCACGTTCTAAATATTGAGGGGGAGCTAACGTTAAAAAGAGATATCGATAGCTAAAACAAACTTGTGATTTTACAAGACGTGTCCATAATGTTACACAAAACATTGGCTAAAATACTAACACTGCAACATGGGGAGTCACGTTAATTCCCTGCTTAGCAACCGAGTGCAGCTATCGCCAGGTAGTTTTCTAAGTTCTGTGAACATCACATTCCGACAGTGTACCGACAGCTATTAACTAGCTAGCTACGTATCATACTAGCAGATATCATAGTTCGTTCATTGACAACTAGCTAGCTAACACTGACGTTAACTGGCAGATAGGTAACGTTAGAAATATAAGATTACCGTTACCGTTCTTTCCAACCGCTGTGAGTAACTGACTTTAGCTGACGTTGTCATGTAGCTAGCTACGTATCATACTATCACAGGGTTTCCGCCAGTGTATTGTAAGCCCGGCGGCCTGCCAGGCCTAAGTTGACCCCGCGCCTGGCCTAAGCAACGGGGAATTTTTTTAAAAATGTATTTTAAAGATGTTTTTTAAACTACAGTTACAGTGGGGCGGCTCGCTTGAAAAGCTCACCGGCGACATCTGTTGGTTAAAACGTGAACGCACTGTAGGAAAGCAGGTCTGAGATCAGTGTTCTTTACCCTCATTGTGCATAGTGACGTTCAACACTTGACGCTTCCAACTAACACAAGCTAACGTTACTTAGCAAGCCACCATTTCTTATTTAGTAGGCTAACTAACCTTGTTACAAACTACGTTATCCCTTCATCTCATCAGTGAGTACATTCTTTTTATATTAACTTAAGCAGTGTGTAGGTGACGTTAAAATAGTAGCATGAATGTAACGTTCGATGTATTGTAACATTACCTGACTTATTCATTGCCATCGAAATAACAACTTCACTTGTTTATTAATAACGTTAGCTTGATGACACTGATGTGCACGACAACGTTGTCATAAAATTTTTCTCGACTGTGAAAACTGCCTGACTTGTTTACATTTTGGACAGATGTGGCTACATTGTAAATCCACCGTTGTTTCCATTGCAGCAGTTTCGACACAAGTAATATCGTAAAAATCCTAAAATTTCTTCTTATGGTGAAGAGTGCCTGACCGGCAGCCGTAAACATGTGCTAACACAGCGGCAAAATTAGGCTATATCTAGAAATACCATCTTTGGGCAAAAAACGCTACGGTTAAGGGTCAGGCACTCTTCACGATAAGAAGAAATTTCAGGATTTTTTCGATATTGCTTGTATCTAAAATGCTGCACATCTGTCCAAAATGTAAACAAGTCAGCCAGTTTACATGGTTGGGAAATATTATCTGACAACGTGGTCGTGTAGCTAACTTAGCTAGCTAGCCAAACAGTCAGTACCACAGATACTTACTTTGTGCCATTTAGGGATAATGTCAAGGAGGAAAGGTAGCCTACTGTAAAAGCCAAAAAACCTTAGACAGTTTTTTAAATGTTTAAATGTGCCCAGCATTCCAAGGCTTGTTGTAAGATTCAGTAGCCAATCAAGACTTGAATACAAGTTTTTTGTAGAGTGCAAAAACCTTGATATTATTTATTTTAATTTAATTTAAGTTATTTTGTTGTTCTTGAAACCACAGCATTCCAAGACTGTACATTGTTGTCAGATTCTTTGTAAGACTCTGCTATACTGTAAATAGTTGTTGATTTGTTAAAATGTGTGTTGAATAAATGACTTGTTTATAACAACATTCACATTACGTAGTCATATTTTCAAATCTCCAGTCAGCTTTTAGCACTGACTTAATGTAGGGCCCCATGGAATCTGTGTTATAGCTTTTTTAAATTCTCAATTCCGCGATTCTGTTACCATAGAAACTATAGGGCCCTACCTTAATGCTGCCATCAGTCTGTCGCTGGCCCGCGCCGGGCCCCCATCAAAAATGACACTTGGCTGCCGGCCCGTGCCGGGCTGCTGGGCCCTGTCAAAAGATACTTGCCACCGGGCCTAACAACTTCTCTGGGGGAAACCCTGTATCAGATATCATAGTTCATTCATTGACAACTAGCTAGCTAACATTGACGTTAACTGGCATATTGATAGGTAACGTTTCAAATATAAGATTACGTTACCGTTCTTTCCAACCGCTGTAACTGACTTTAGCTGACGTTGTCATAAAAGTTTACCTGACCGTGAAAACCATAGACATGTATATGTCTATGGTGAAAACTGCCAGGCTTGTTTACATTTTGGACAGATGCTAGTGGGTAAATCTATCGCTGTTTGTTTCCGTCGCAGAACTTTGGACACAAGCAAAATCGGAAGCGCTATCCTAAAATTTCTTCTGAACATTTTTATTTCTAAAAGGGTTAAGGGAAGTCCATAGTATGATCGGCTTGAGCAACACTGTTTACTACATATCCCATTTGTGCTTTCGTACGCTCAAACTTTCCATGGCCATGGGGGTAAACCATTACTACTGTGTGAAGAGGGGAGTCATTAATTCACGTTATGTTTACAGGCGTTACAGACCAGAGACTGTAAAAAAATATGGACAAAGCTACTGTGACGTCACCCATTGCCTCTCCGTGGGTCTGTAAAACACGTTTTGAAGCTCAATAGGCCTATTTCACATTTCCGGGTATGTAAACCGGATGTAGGGGTCTCTCATTTCCGGTTATCTTAACAGCCACCAAAACAATGGCAGCGACGAAGAGCTTTTTTGTTTTGTAGCGTTCCCCTGTGTACCAATTTGAAAAATAATTTATTTGCCCTTTCACAGCCTTCCCACAGATGTACTCCAAAATAAGAAAAAAACTTGCTAGGCAGCATGACTGTCATAATGTTGCAAACTAACATAACTAACCCATTACGATAGCTAGCTAGTTAGCTACTGCTTTGTGAATAAGATTACACTCGATATTAAACTTTTCTCCTCACACACATTTGGGTCTAAATGTCTGAGTCCCCTACCAACTCCGTTGTTTTTTATTTTTTTTTATTTTATTTTTTTATCATTCATTTAGAACTAACGCAGTTTCAGTCATGTAGTACTTGTTACTCAAGAAAGTCATAAAATCAGTTAGCTAGCTATATTTTATGTTATGATTAGCAAATTACGTTTTAGCCAGATAGCTTGTTAGCAAGCACATATTTGGATGTTCAATGTTGAAACTGCAGATGCACGTTTATTTTAGTTGTTAATTGCAATTACAAAATGTATTGACGGACATCGCAACAAGCCTACTTAAGATATATCAACTGATTTTGTGTGGGTAGTTTTTATCAGCGATGAAAACAAACAGCTCGGTAGTGAACTGAACACCGGCATTATACACAGGCGATTTGACAAGTAATATAAATCTTTATTAGAACAAGTACAGCACAAACAACGTCACAAAATAGTAACGGTAGTACAAAACTTAGTTCAGAGACATTTCACTTCGGTATAACATAAGTAATTTTGTGGAGCCTAAGACATTGTACTTACACAGCTTTGCCTCCCCTGCTGACCGTCAACGTTAACAGAATCGTTTTTCTTCACAGCTGTCAGGCTCCCTGAATTTATTCATTTTCGGGACAACCGAGAGGAACAGAGACGCTGTTAACGGAAAGCAGATGTTGCTTCACACTACAAAAACACAGTGGAGTCACGTCCAGAAAATAATTTATGTTATGTCGAAGTGAAATATCTCTTTAATCGGCTAACTTGCTGTGGTTAGCAAGCTAGCTATTTAGCTTTCTGGCGAAACAGAGCTAACGTTATACTTACCTTCATGACCAAATATAAACTTCTCAAAAAAGAATTTATAGCCCTTGTCTAGTTTAGACCGCTTAACGTTCATTGGCAATGCTTCGACAATGCGTTTAACATCGGACATAGTGAACTTTGGCAGAGCTATTAGGGACTGTGAGAACACGTCGCTGTTTAGGTTCAATTTTTCGCTGTCAGAAATGGACTTGCGTCTGTAGCAATGCTAACCGGAAACAAAGTATCCCTGCATCCAGTTTTGGTCGCCATCTTGTGAAATAGGCCTATGGCGGGGGCGGCCATGTTCTCGATTTGGAGCCAAAACCATAGAGTTAAGCGGTCTTGTGATTTTTACAATGTGATTGACAGTCCGGTGCGGAAAAGCCCATCAACCTGAACGAACGATTGCAGAACGAACTTGAGGCTAGCTGACTGTCTGCCGTTATGTTTTAAAATATATGATCAAATGTTTACGGAGTTTAATTTCCATCCGTGACTGTACTGTGTCATGTAATCAAGTTATATGTATGACATTAATAATACAATTATGTTCAGTTATCTTCAATTTATGTTTCTCGGCAAAACGAATATGCTTAGCTAGCACATCAGCTTGCCAGTGAGCTAGGTAAGCTATCCGTGGTTAGCTCACGCATTAGCAATATGAACTACAGGGGAAGAACATTGACTGCACTGATGGTCAATCAATCAGAGATGTGTAGACTACTGGTGATTTGACTAGGCTAATTTTCATATAACTGTCTGGTAGACCTGCTGTTAACCAAGCAAGTTATCGTCGTAGGTTTTCGCCACAGTCAGTTATGAGCCATTAACTGCTACTACTCCATCGCCGTTTGTGGTGTTTACTTGCTGGGTGACGCTAGCTGACCGATCGTTCGCAAGTCACTTTTTACCGAATAAAAATTAACACTGTCAGCGGTGATTAACAAATCTACCAAGTATTTTAATAACTGATCTACAGGCGTGTAAATATGACAACGCACTTTGAAGAGCAAGTTTTCCACCTGTTGCATAAAGACAAAAATAATGTACATTGAATTTCTAATTATTATTATTTTCTTGCTAGCTTCTAGCTTTGTCACATTCGTGCAGCCTAGCCCAGGTAGACATTTACGGAATGTACACAACTGACAAGCCGTCAAACACGTTTGACAGATGGAATATTTGCCGGTTAGGGTTAGCTAGCTAAGTCAAATGGCTTGGTAGCCGAAGTTGCGAACTGTTTTAGCATAGGCTACTGGACTACCACATATAGCAAATAAGCGTTAGCTGATTACGCTTTCTGCCAACTAATTATTTGGTTAAGTGGGCTAAAGGAAATAGTAAAAATGACTCGGCTACCGCAAAACTTCAGAGGAGGATTATTTTATGGTCGTCTAGTGCAGCTGTAAATAGCACACGCTATAATGAAACCATTACAAAATGGGATGCCTGCATTTTCAGACTTCGCACAGGTGGACCGTGGTCGGAGCCGCAATGTCAAGGCCAAGAGACGCCACCTCCCACCCCAGTGACCACAGATTGTAGCCCCTACTGTAGCTCAGTCCTCCGCAGTAATCCGGAAGTGACGCAAGCTGTACCTCATTGGTCCAGAACAAATATTGGCACTGTGCCCAAATGACGCAATAACTCATGAAATCGACCCATGGACAGTCATAAGACGAATAAAATACACCTATTATGACTATTTGTTCTTGTGAGAAAAAATTATTGACTTTGTATTTTGATCGCATTTGTACCGTAGACTTACATGGAAACCGGATATGAAAACACCTATACTGGAGCCATCCGTAGTGGCACTAGTGAGCAACCAGGAACTACAACACCAGGAAATGAGATTCAAAAATGAAGTCTGGTTTTGGCCGCTTGTTACAAACCTTTCCACATAATTTTGAAGTCATCTTTTATTGCTGTTGAAGCTTTTATTGTATGAAAGCTTTACATGGGAGAGGGATCAGTCATGGTTGGGGGGGACAATTCGATTCTTTACAAATATTGGGGGGGACACGTCCCACCCGTCCCCCCCGGTTCCTACGCCAATGGTTTTGACTATCCAAAACGTGAATTCCAGATACTGTATCTCCATTTCAATTATGACTAGTCATAACTCAAATTAGAGTTCTCCACATTAGTTCTGACTTCGTCATAATTTCAGTTAATCTTTCATTCCTCGCGATTTAAGATATGTCAGGTAACGGAGGACCAGGACCCAAACGCAGAGTGGGAAAAACACCAGGAACTCCAAAAAGGCAAATTCAACCAAAGACTTTACTCTCAAACAGGTAACAGAAAACAGGCAAAAAAACAAGGCCATGCAGGGCACTTTCAAAAACACAAAAAGTTCTTCAAAAACAAAAACAGCAGAATTTTCAAAAAAAAAAAAAAAACACGAGGAAACAGAACTCGGGCAAGGCAAAACTCACAGACAGAAACGCGGGGAGAAATGGACAGGCAGATACACACAGGCAGATAGGCCTAATCTCAGGCGGAAACACACAGGCAGAAACACAAGGAACCAGCACCGAAGTCAGGAAAACAGAGAACTAAAGCCGCGTTTCCATCGCAGGAACTTTACCCCGGAACTAGGAACCTTTTGAGGAACTCAGTGCATTTCCACCGCAGGAACTAGGGTCTACATTTAGTTCTGGGGGCTTTATTTTACCCCCAAAAAGGTTCCTGCTCGGGGGGTAGTACTTTCCAAAAGTACAGGAACCTTTGGGGTGGGGCGCAAGCACTGAAAATTTCTGATTGGTCGACTACTTGCAGTGTTATTTTTTTTACTTTCAGCCGCCATGTTTAAAAATCTCCAGCCGCAAACCAACTTATTTTCATAATAACTTAAAATCAAACTTGAGCCGCGTTTCCACCAAAATTACCCGGAACTTTCAGTCCCAGGAACTACTTTACCAGGAACTAAAAGGTTCCTTCAGCCAATGGTTGTCTGCGTTTCCACCGGGGTCTAAAGTACCGCGAAGATTAGGCAAATTAGCCCACTGACGTTGTCGTCGGTCCATCTGTCATATGATTTCTTCTGTAACCCCATACTACCACCGAAGTAGCCTACATTATTTTCTAATAACCGGGACAGCCCGGAGGGGTTTATTCCACTTATATACAACGGGTTACCAACAATGACTATATATGGCTACTTTTGTATTTATTGATTTTCATATATCCTCTCAAACACATTCATTAACAGCAGAAAACATGCACACCTTGTAAACAATTTGCTGTTTTATTACTTTCTCGTCGTCAATTCCATATAGGCTAATCGCAACATGACAAGAATAGAACGAAAACTCGGACTTGCGTGAAAATGTAAATTAGTAGTGGTAAAGCACCGTTTGCTTTCCTTCGAAGTTACTGCTAGCCGAGCAGCGAAGTGTGCCCTCCAGATGCGAACCATGCACCATAAATGAGTCCATAGTCTTCCTGGTCTTTTCGTGGAATTGAAAAATGGCAGTAAAATTGAGTGAAATTACGGCAGTCTGAAAAAGCTAAAGGGAAGATTACTAGAATTAACCTGTTATTTTACCCGGATAAAAAGTGCGGAAGGTGATTTCCAGTTTGCTTGTACTGTATCACCAATGTTAATTATGCAGAACTACCGCATACCTCACATAACTGTATCAAACGTTTTGAGTCAATTACAACGGCCTAACAAAGAAAATCCGGAAGAAAATATTCAGCAACCGAATTAATCCGTTTGAATGTTTTGGTAGCCTACGTAATATGCTGTCCCAGCACGAATGCTTAGCATTTTATAAAACGAATACTAAAGCAAGAAAAGAACAGAAGAGCACACGTTATAATTCCAAGACGTTGACAGGCTATAACCAAAAGTAGGCTACTGCGCCGCATAACATACAAGTTTGATTTGAAGTTATTATGAAAATAAATTGGTTTGGCGCTGCATATTTTCAAACATGGCGGGTAATGGCGGAAAATAAATACAACACAAATGCTACGAGTACTCGAGCAATCAGAAATGTTCAGCGCTGCAAGCTCCACCCAAAAGGTTCCTGTACTTTCGGAAAGTACTACCCCCCGAGCAGGAACGTTTTGAGGGGTAAAACAAAGCCCCCAGAACTAAATTTAGACCCTAGTTCCTGCGGTGGAAACGCACTGAGTTCCTCAAAAGGTTCCTAGTTCCGGGGTATAGTTCCTGCGGTGGAAACGCGGCTTTGTATGTTATGTGGCGCAGTAGCCTAGTTTTGGTTATAGCCTGCCAACGTCTTGGAATTATAATGTGTGCTCTTCTGTTCTTTTCTTGCTTTAGTATTCGTTTTATAAAATGCTAAGCATTCGTGCTGGGACAGCATATTACGTACCAAAACATTCAAACGGATTAATTCGGTTGCTGAATATTTTCTTCCCGATTTTCTTTGTTAGCCCGTTGTAATTGACTCAAAACGTTTGATACGGTTATGTGAGGTATGCGGTAGTTCTGCGTAATTCACATGGGTGATAGCCTACAGTAAAAGATTGATTATGGTCTGAAAGGGGGGTTTGTTGCCTGACAGTGAATGCACTAAAGGAGGAAGGGTCCATGTCACTCTCTCTCTCTCTCTCTCTCTCTCACACACACACACTTACACTCTCTCACACACACTCTCTCTCTCACACACACACACACACACACACACGCTCTCTCACACATACTCACACACACACTCACACTCTCTCACACACACACACACACACACACACATACACGCACACACACTCACACTCTCTCTCTCACACTCTCTCTCACAAACACACACATTCTCACACACTCTCTCACTCACACGCACACACACACTCTCTCTCTCACAAACACACACACACTCACACACATACACACACACACTCACACTCTCTCACACACATACACACACACACTCACACTCTCTCACACACATACACACACACACACTCTCTCTCACACACACACACACACCAGTATACTCCATTTGTTAATGGCACTCCACTCACAGTTTGAGAGTTTCCTCTTTGCTGCAGAGATGGGTCCTGCTGAAAGAATAGCTGTGAGTTTGTCTGGTAGATCTCTTCTCACCTTTTGGTGTTGCCTGGGAGAGCAGTTCTGTACAGATAAATACAGGGGGAATGTTTAACCAGCATGCGAACAAAAGTGTAGGATGATTGCTGAAATATTCTCCACATTTTCTAACATTCAAGATTTGTAAACCTTGTGCTAACGGAAGATTTAATATTTAAATTATGCAACACGCAGAAAGTAGAAGTGGAGGAACTAGTGTGAGGTGGGTTTGTTCCCATTCTTCAGAAAAGAGCCTATGAGAACTCACTGAGAAAACTAAATGAAGTGAAAGGACTGAATTGCATGCATCAGAAAAACAATGAGCAATAAAAATATCAAGATAATAAAAATAAATATTGAACTGAGAAGAATGACAGAAAAATACGTTATTTGGTCACCACATACTGAACACTCAAAACGGTTGGCTTATGCAATGATGATGGTTTTGAGGTGAGGTATGCGGTAGTTCTGCGTAATTCACATTGGTGATAGCCTACAGTAAAAGCAAATTGGAAATCACCTTCCGCACTTTTTGTCAGGGTAAAAATACCAGGTTAATTCTAGTAATCGTATCCTATTTGTTGCATAACATCGGTCCAAGTTCAACTACCAACGACAGTTTTGCTTGACAACGGTAAAATATGCCCAAACGGCTGCAGAAGAATATTTCAATTCCCGGTGATTAAATCGATAAAAATCAATAAATACAAAAGTAACCATATACAGTCATTGTTGGTAGCTCGTTGTATATAAGTGGAATAAACCCCTCCGGACTGTCCCGGTTATTAGAAAAAAATGTAGGCTACTTCGGTGGTAGTATGGGGTTACAGAAGAAATCATAGGACAGGTGGACCGACGACAACGTCGCTTTTTCATACGTCAGTGGGCTAATTTGCCTAATCTTCGCGGGACTTTAGACCGCGGTGGAAACGCAGACAACCATGGGCTGAAGGAACCTTTTAGTTCCTTGAAAAGTAGTTCCTGGGACTAAAGTTCCGGGTACTTTTGGTGGAAACGCGGCTTTAAATAGCCACAAAGATAACAAGACACAGGTGAACTCAAAGCACAATCAAACCAGAGCAGGGAGGGATAACGAGACACAAAGAAAAACAATGACAGAATAATACAATTAACACAGGAGTAACTAAAGAGAGAGCAAACTGAAGTATTGCCATCTGGTGGCCCAGAAAAGGAAAAAACTGAAACAGAAAAAGGCAGAATCCTGACAATATCTAAAATATATTTTTGGATAACTGAATCTAAGATATTACTAGCCAAAATATGGCAAGCCATTTTAACATCCAATAACCTGTGCGGATTCACATTACAGATATTTGTCATTAATTTATGACTAGTCAAAACGCTAATTTAAGATATCTCTAATTATATTTTGACAAGTCAAAACGCTCATTAAAGAAATCTCTAATTAAATTTTGACTGTTTCGCCACTAAGTACTATTTAACTCCAATTAAAGATATCTACAATTCAGTTTTGACTATCTAAAACGTGAATTCCAGATATCACCACTTAAATTATGACTCTTACCAAGTATGAAGCTGCCATTACCCATAGTCGGACACCGAGCAAAACCCGTGCCGCCAAGTCGAGTTCATGCATGTCTATGGTTAGAACCCCTGGTTCTCGCGCACCAATCAGAAGCCAGTATCCAGTGTTAGGAGGAAGTTGGACAGGTTGCCAATAAATGGACGCTTTTTCGCTATTTTCTTATAATAATGTGTGCCTGCGTTGTTCCATGTCCGTTTAACCTATACACAGACAGTTTGAAACAAAGCACCACTTGTCACAAACACATAGGCTACACATATGAATTGTAAGGTCAGCTAACCTTATTTTTTTCCTTGTGGGTAAACTAGAAGACCTTCGCCGGTTAGCCTAGCCGCACGGCTAGCCTACCCATAAACAGACATCCCCAGTCTGCCTGCGAGAGTAGATAGTAAACTGTCGCGATATCGTCATCCAGTGCCGAATTGGCCCATTTTATTCACTCGAACAGGGTAGTGTTTATTAAAGTCGTCCTAATATGTCCATATATGTTTGGATGGACATGACATTTCGCAGAAAGGTAGTTTAATCATCCTAAATACCGGACACCTACTCTCTCCCCCCCCTCAATGAACAGGACGGGACAAACGCCGCAAGAGAGCATATGTCCGGGTTTGGGATGATGTACAACTATGAGTAAGATGATGACATGTATCATATGTGCCATTAACTGTATTGTATATTTTACCTGCTATGGACCTCTTTTTAAGATCAGTCTTGAATAAAGTTGAAATGAAGTGAAATATAGAGTAATCTCTGCCTAATATAATCACTCCACTGTATATTTTGCCTCAATATTGCGAACCAATTAATGTGAGTTAGTAATGGGAACGATTTCCTATGAAACATAAAAGAATAAGTAACAACCTCTTAATTGTTTAATTAAAAACAAAATCCGGGTTTATACTGCAGCGTCAAAATGTCAACAACAAGCGACAAGTCATGTGAGCTCCGACTCGCTACGCTACCTCCTCACGAGGTAGAATTGGTCATGGAATATCAAAATAGGCTACTTAAGTAAACTTTCTGAAAGGTTATTTCAATATTACTTTCTGGTCTAAATGGTATGTTCGGATTCCGTGTGAGCTCTTAGCTTATCATGCTACGCCTTAAACACACCATTTTATTGCCAGTTGTCAGTTTTTCTGAATTACGCTGGTTAATGCGATTATACCTGCAGATTCCCATTCCTCCCCGCAGCCCTTTACCTTCAGCTTCTCTTACCTCAGTTCCACTCCACAACAGACTGTTTATTCCGTTTTTTACATTTTATTTAATTCCTTCTTTCCTGGGGATTCTTTCTCCTCCGTTTTTAAAATGGCCGTTAAGTTTCAGTTTCTCTTTTGGACCGCATTTCCTTACTTACTGGCTCAACTGAATGTTCGATGGGCGGAGTTTTATATATTTATACTATTTCTTAGCTGAATCAGTCACGGTATTTAATAAGTTATGCAGAAGAAACAAATATTTCATCCATGTAGATCTTAGCCAAATTTTAGCACATAGCCTACATATATCAGGCCTATTCAACAACTCGTGAATTATAATGTTGGGATTTAACGCCCTCCAATATAATGGTGTGACCTGTAGGCTGAACACACAAATAAGCCTTTTTGTTTATAACAATGCATTTCAAGACAAATAGCCTACTACAGACAGCAAATTAAATAAATAAATCATTTAACGCTCCACCAGTCTCCCTGCCATAGTCACTGACTCTTTAACATCCTGAGTGATGGCCCTATGTAACACGCTAATGTGTGAGGGAAGTGATTTTTGTTATTTCCTATTACAAAATAATAAAAAATAACAAGCATGTACTTCTGTTTATAAGTTTGTGTAATTTTTGGTAATTTGTCTGTACGTCTTGTGCCTTCCCCAATCAACTGTTTCTTTTTTCTCTCTCTCTCACTTTTTTTGTTGTTGACAATTTTTAAGGTTAGGCTATTTGCCCTTTGTATACTCATCAAATGTGTTTGTGAAGTATTTAAATAAAATAAAAAACTAATGAGAGCTGACTTTCCATGATACCTGCTCTAACCAGTTCCACTTCATTTTATTCAAAATGAATCAAAATATATCAAATAAGCATCATGGAAAATGTGGCTGGGGTTTGAACATGCAGTACATAGGCAAATTTAATTCAATTAAGTCCCAATTGCTTTCTGATAGCATAACTTAGGCTATATCATGCTCTGCTGCCTCCTCTGGACACGTTGTTTCAGTGATATGGAGGTGTTTCGAAAACCTTGGACCCTCCACTTTTCAGATATGGTGTCATTTATATCAAATAAGCGTCATAGAAAATGTGGCTGGGGTTTGAACATACAGTACATAGCTGAATTTCATTCAATTAAATCCCAATTGCTTTCTGATACCATAACAGATATCATGCTCTGCTGCCTCCCCTGGACATGTTGTCTCTTCAGATATGGTGTCACTTATATCAAATAAGCATCATAGAAAATGTGGCTGGGGTTTGAACATACAGTACATAGGTGAATTTCATTCAGATTTAAGCCTTCTCTGTTATTTTGGTAAGGAGTATTGATGAACGTGTTAATAGAGTTAGTTAATTCAGCTGATCTCATTGCTTTTGTGAATTCATTTGTGCTTGTTTCAGCCCATCTGTACGATTGATTAAGTTTATACAGCTTACAGGGCTGTGTGTATGAGTTCCTGGATTGTCCAAATCTTTTCAGAAACACACTGATTTGATTATGGTCTGAAAGGGGGGGGTTGTTGCCTGACAGTGAATGCACTAAAGGAGGAAGGGTCCATGTCACTCTCTCTCTCTCTCTCTCTCTCTCACACACACACTTACACTCTCTCACACACACTCTCTCTCTCACACACACGCACACACACACTCTCTCACAAACACACACACACTCACACTCTCTCACACACATACACACACACACTCACACTCTCTCACACACATACACACACACACTCACACTCTCTCACACACATACACACACACACACACACACACACTCACACTCTCTCTCACACACACACACACCAGTATACTCCATTTGTTAATGGCACTCCACTCACAGTTTGAGAGTTTCCTCTTTGCTGCAGAGATGGGTCCTGCTGAAAGAATAGCTGTGAGTTTTCCTGGTAGATCTCTTCTCACCTTTTGGTGTTGCCTGGGAGAGCAGTTCTGTACAGATAAATACAGGGGGAATGTTTAACCAGCATGCGAACAAAAGTGTAGGATGATTGCTGAAATATTCTCCACATTCTCTAACATTCAAGATTTGTAAACCTTGTGCTAACGGAAGATTTAATATTTAAATTATGCGACACACAGAAAGTAGAAGTGGAGGAACTAGTGTGAGGTGGGTTTGTTCCCATTCTTCAGAAAAGAGCCTATGAGAACTCACTGAGAAAACTAAATAAAGTGAAAGGACTGAATTGCATGCATCAGAAAAACAATGAGCAATAAAAATATCAAGATAATAAAAATAAATATTGAACTGAGAAGAATGACTGAAAAATACGTTATTTGGTCACCACATACTGAACACTCAAAACGGTTGGCTTATGCAATGATGATGGTTTTGAGGTGAGGTATGCGGTAGTTCTGCGTAATTCACATTGGTGATAGCCTACAGTAAAAGCAAATTGGAAATCACCTTCCGCACTTTTTGTCAGGGTAAAATAACAGGTTAATTCTAGTAATCGTCCCTTTAGCTTTTTCAGACTGCCGTAATTTTACTCTGCCATTCTTCAATTCCACAAAAAGACCAGGAAGACTATGGACTAATTTATAGTGCATGGTTCGCATCTGGAGGGCACACTTCGCTGCTCGGCTAGCAGTAACTTCGAAGGAAAGCAAACGGTGGCTGTACCACTGCTAATTTAAATTTTCACGCAAGTCCGAGTTTTCGTTCTATTCTTGTCATTTTGCGATTAGCCTATATGGAATTGACGATGAGAAAGTAATCAAACAGCAAATTGTTTAAACGTGTGCATGTTTTCTGCTGTTGTTGCCAGTTATATTGGAAATGTGAATGCATTCTGTCGCCTCGGATGTCAAGACATGAAAGTGAATGTTCGCATAAAAACATAATGAATGTGTTTGAGAGGATATATAAAACAGTTACAATCTGACTATTGGCCTGTTATATCCTATTTGTTGCATAACAACGGTCCAAGTTCAACTACCAACGACAGTTTTGCTTGACAACGGTAAAATATGCCCAAACGGCTGCAGAAGAATATTTCAATTCCCGGTGATTAAATCGATAAAAATCAATAAATACAAAAGTAACCATATACAGTCATTGTTGGTAGCTCGTTGTATATAAGTGGAATAAACCCCTCCGGACTGTCCCGGTTATTAGAAAATAATGTAGGCTACTTCGGTGGTAGTATGGGGTTACAGAAGAAATCATAGGACAGGTGGACCGACGACAACGTCGCTTTTTCATACGTCAGTGGGCTAATTTGCCTAATCTTCGCGGGACTTTAGACCGAGGTGGAAACGCAGACAACCATGGGCTGAAGGAACCTTTTAGTTCCTTGAAAAGTAGTTCCTGGGACTAAAGTTCCGGGTACTTTTGGTGGAAACGCGGCTTTAAATAGCCACAAAGATAACAAGACACAGGTGAACTCAAAGCACAATCAAACCAGAGCAGGGAGGGATAACGAGACACAAAGAAAAACAATGACAGAATAATACAATTAACACAGGAGTAACTAAAGAGAGAGCAAACTGAAGTATTGCCATCTGGTGGCCCAGAAAAGGAAAAAACTGAAACAGAAAAAGGCAGAATCCTGACAATATCTAAAATATATTTTTGGATAACTGAATCTAAGATATTACTAGCCAAAATATGGCAAGCCATTTTAACATCCAATAACCTGTGCGGATTCACATTACAGATATTTGTCATTAATTTATGACTAGTCAAAACGCTAATTTAAGATATCTCTAATTATATTTTGACAAGTCAAAACGCTCATTAAAGAAATCTCTAATTAGATTTTGACTGTTTCGCCACTAAGTACTATTTAACTCCAATTAAAGATATCTACAATTCAGTTTTGACTATCTAAAACGTGAATTCCAGATATCACCACTTAAATTATGACTCTTACCAAGTATGAAGCTGCCATTACCCATAGTCGGACACCGAGAAAAAACCGTGCCGCCAAGTCGAGTTCATGCATGTCTATGGTTAGAACCCCTGGTTCTCGCGCACCAATCAGAAGCCAGTATCCAGTGTTAGGAGGAAGTTGGACAGGTTGCCAATAAATGGACGCTTTTTCGCTATTTTCTTATAATAATGAGTGCCTGCGTTGTTCCATGTCCGTTTAACCTATAAACAGACAGTTTGAAACAAAGCACCACTTGTCACAAACACATAGGCTACATATAAGAATTGTAAGGTCAGCTAACCTTATTATTTTCCTAGTGGGTAAACTAGAAGACCTTCGCCGGTTAGCCTAGCCGCACGGCTAGCCTACCCATAGACAGACATCCCCAGTCTGCCTGCGAGAGTAGATAGTAAACTGTCGCGATATCGTCATCCAGTGCCGAATTGGCCCATTTTATTCACTCGAACAGGGTAATGTTTATTAAAGTCGTCCTAATATGTCCATATATGTTTGGATGGACATGACATTTCGCAGAAAGGTAGTTTAATCATCCTAAATACCGGACACCTACTCTCTCCCCCCCCTCAATGAACAGGACGGGACAAACGCCACAAGAGAGCATATGTCCGGGTTTGGGATGGTGTACAACTATGAGTAGATGATAACATGTATCATATGTACCATTATCTGTGTTGTCTATTTTACCTGCTATGGACCTCTTTTTAAGATGAATCTTGAATAAAGTTGAAATTAAATGAAATATAGAGGAATCTCTGCCTAATATAATCACTCCACTGTATATTTTGCCTCAATATTGCAAACCAATTAATGTGATTTAGTAATGGGAATGATTTCCTATGAAACATAAAATAACAAGTAACAACCTCTTAATTGTTTAATTAAAAACAAAATCCAGGTTTATACTGCAGCGTCAAAATGTCAAAATGGCGACAAGTACTGTGACCTCCGACTCGCTAGGCTACCTCCTCACGAGGTAGAATTGGTCACGGAATATCAAAAATAGGCTACTGAAGTAAACTTTCTGAAAGGTTATTTCAATATTACTTTCTGGTCTAAATGGTATGTTCGGACTCCGTGTGAGCTCTTAGCTTATCAGGCTACGCATTAAACACACCATTTTATTGCCAGTTGTCAGTTTTTCTGAATTACGCGGGTTAATGCGATTATACCTACAGATTCCCATGCCTCCCCGCAGCCCTTTACCTTCAGCTTCTCTTACCTCAGTTCCACTCCACAACAGACTGTTCACTCCGTTTTTAATATTTAATTTAATTCCTTCTTTCCTGGGGATTCTTTCTCCTCCGTTTTTAAAATGGCCGTTAAGTTTCAGTTTCTCTTTTGGACCGCATTTCCTGACTTACTGGCTGTTCGATGGGCGGAGTTTTATATATTTATACTATTTCTTAGCTGAAGCAGTCACGGTATTTAATAGGTTATGCAGAAGAAACAAATATAACCATTTCTGAAGAGTGGAGGATCCAAGGTTTTCAAAACACCCCCATATCTTTGAGACAACATGTTCAGGGTAGGCAGCAGAGCATGATATCTGTTATGATATCAGAAAGCAATTGGGATTTAATTGAATGAAATTCACCTATACCCTGCATGTTCAAACCCCAGCCACATTTTCTATGACGCTTATTTGATATAAGTGACACCGTATCTGAAGAGTGGAGGGTCCAAGGTTTTCAAAACACCCCCATATCATTGAGACAATATGTCCAGGGGAGGCAGCAGAGCATTATATATGTTATGCTATCAGAGCTATCAGAAAGCAATTGGGACTTAATTTAATTACATTTGCCCATGTACTGCATGTTAAAACCCCAGCCACATTTTCTATGATGCTTATTTGATATAAATGACACCATATCTGAAGAGTGGAGGGTCCAAGGTTTTCAAAACACCCCCATATCATTGAGACAACATGTCCAGGGGAGGTAGCAGAGCATGATATATCATATGCTATCAGAAAGCAGTTGGGATTTAACTGAAATAAATTTGCCTATGTACTGCATGCTTATACCCCAGCCATGATATACTGTGTGTGATATTTTCACCTTTACAAACGTGTTAATACTGTCCTATTCTCCTTGCCATACTAGTGCAATATCCAGCCACATTTTCATATTTATTTGTTTTAAGTTGCATAGTTGATGTTACAAGGTATCACAGAATGTTACAAATTACTCTAATCCTTCCCTTACCATTCAGTTAAACTCATGTACTGATGTAATGTTGTATTAGATATTGCAATAATAATTAAAAGTAATGTGTGTATTTCATCTATAATTCTCCATTAAAAATTTTGCATTTTCATTGTTAAAACTGTAGGGGGAAAAATAGAAAAAAGGAAGACATATTTGTTTATAATTAATGTTAGTGTGGATCTAACTGAAAATGAATAGTATTACAATGTTTATGTTAAAAATCGAAGTTGTTTTAATATTGTATGAATATAAAACGAATAGGTCATATTTTAGGACAACTACATTTCGATTTTTCCTTAATGAATTTCATTTTGCTGAACGTAATAGTGGTTTTATCGTCGGACTTTTATCAAAAAGTCAAACTCTGAGTACGATGAAAAAATAGCATATGTGCCATTGTCTGCATTGTCTATTTTACCTGCTATTGCTATGGACCTCTTTTTAAGATGAGTCTTGAATAAAGTTGTAATGAAAGCTCTTAGCTTATCAGGCTACGCATTAAACACACCATTTTATTGCCAGTTGTAAGTTTTTCTGAATTACGCGGTTTAATGCGATTATAGCCCACCTGAAAATTCTTATCCCTCCCCGCTCCCCTTAACCTTCAGCTTGTCTTACCTCAGTTCCACTCCACAACAGGCTGTTCACTCCGTTTTTTTTACATTTATTTTGATTCCTTCTTTTCTAGGGATTCTTTCTCTTCCGTTTTTAAAATGGCCGTTAAGTTTCAGTTTCTCTTTTGGATCGCATTTCCTTACTTAGGTTTACTGGCTCAACTGAGTGTTCGATGGGCGGAGTTTTATATATTTTGTACTGTTTATTACCTGCACCAGTCACTGTATTGAATAAGTCATGCAGAAGAAACAAATATTTAATCCATGTAGATATTTGCCAAATTTTAGCACATACATATATCAGGCCTATTGAACAACTCGTGAATTATATTGATGTTGGGATTTAACGTCTCCCTCCAGCAGGTTCTTGTTATCTTAGCAGATTCCAGGCACACTTAAGTGTTTTTGGGACCAGGACTTTGTTTCACGGTCTTTGTCTAAACTATTTAGCCAATCTAATATGCAGTAAAGTCATGTTTGGTGTTGTTGGAGAGCTAATATCATGAGCAGGTAGATGGTCTCATTCTATGTTGAGAATGTTGTCATTCAAAGTTTATGTGTCACATGAAAGTGAAACACCCATCACGGAAATTTAGCTATTCAGCTGTTACACCTGAAATTGTGAAAATGGCGACACTATGTTTGAACAATTGTCTGCATCCAGTGCTTTGGGTGCTGTTTGGAATAAAATAATTATTTTTCTTTTTATTATTATTCACAAATATGATTTACTTTATGCAACCCACAGCCATACAGTACATTAATTGGGAAAATGTCTGGATAGTTTTGTAAGATTGAAAAATGTTTTAATAGGCCACAATATTTGCCATTATTATATGTATTTATTTATTCACTGCTCCACCCCTTTTTTATATGAAAAGTATTGATGTCAAAAAACTTTTAAAGGCCTAGATTTTGCTAGTTTTAATTACAGGCTTATAGACAGTGCTTTGTGTGGGTGAGTATCTTGGCATTTTTGTACGTTGAAAACGTGTTTTTTGTCATAGTTCTGTGTTTCTGTCTGTTTTTCCCTGTTGGGCCGCCAGATGGCGGCACTTCTGTTTTGTGTCCTGCTCGTTCCCCTGTTGGTTAATTGTATTATTGCTTTCAATTATTTTATTATTGTCTCGTTATTTAATCATCATCCCCACCTGCCTCTCGTTTTCCCTTCCCTCTGGTTTGATTGTTCTTTGAGTTCACCTGTGTCTTGTTACCCCTGTCTATTTAAGTTCTTTGTCCCCTTGACTCGGGTGCTGGTTCCTTGTGTTTGTTTCTGACTTGTGCTTGTTCCGAACCTGGATGTATCTTCTTGTGTTTCTTTTATGTGTTTGTCTATGGGTTCCACATGCCTTTACCCTTCCTGCCTCTGTTCTGTGTTTTTTTGTTCTTAAGAATTTTGAGTTTGTTGTTTTGCCCCTCGTGGCCTTATCTGTTCCCTGTTTGTGTTTGCCTTTTTTGTTGTTGTAGTAAAGTCCTTATTTGTATCTATCCTTTTGAGTTTTGTGTGTTTTTCACTCTGCACCTGGGTCCTAACCCCCCTGAACCATGACATTTGTGTTGAGATATTTCATTATGTACTGTGTTTTCTATGAGTAACTGATAATAATAATAATACATAACGTATGTACCATAATGAAATATGGAGAGAGACATGTATACATAAATATGTATACACATACAAACAGTTGAGGCCAAAAGCTTACATACACCTAGGCTAAAGATATTCAAACTCAGTCTTTTATAACTCTGCACATTTCATGTTGCCAAACATTTAGTTTGACAAGTCAATTAAGGCATCTGCTTTGTTCACATCAGAGGTAATTTTAAAACAATCGATTAGAGTCCTATTTATTTCAGCTTTAATTCACTATATCAGAATTCCAGTGGGTCAAAATTTTACATACACCTAGTTTAGTGTCTTTAAACAGGCTGGAAGATTCCAGAAATTGATGCAATTACTTTTTACAAGCTGCTGATTGGCCAATTGTCATAATTAGGAGTTAATTGTAAGTTAATTGGCACACGTGGCTGTATTTAAGGGCCTACTTTTAGAGCCACTGCCTTTTTGTCATGATATGATGGGAAAATCCAAGCAACTCTGCCAAAAAATTGTGGACCTCCACAAGCCTGGTTCCTCCTCAGGAGCAATTTCCAAACAACTGAAGGTAACACAAACATCTGTACAAACAATTGTATACAAATATAAAAATCTTGGTCTCACACAGACAATGCAGAGTTCAGGACGGAGGCACAAATTAACTCCCAGGGCTAAACAATCTTTGGTCCGAAACGTTCAACTGAACCCCAAGACAACAACAAAGGAACTGGTGAAGGAGTTGGAAGCATCAGGTACCAAAGTATCTACATCCACCATTAAGAGAATCCTACATCACCATGGCCTGAAAGGCTGCTGTACAAGGAAGAAGCCCCTACTCCAAGGCCGGCATAAAAAATCCAGAATGAAGTTTGCAGGTGATCTCCAGAATGAAGACCTAGCCTTTTGGAGGAGCGCTCTCTGGTCACATGAAACAAAAATTGAACTGTTTGGCCATGACGGTCAGCACTATGTATGGAGGAAAAAGGGAGAGGCTTTTAATCCGAAGAACACCATCCCAACTGTGAAGTATGGGGATGGCAGCATCATGTTGTGGGGGTGTTTTGCTGGAAATGGGACTGGTGCACTTCAGAAAATGAATGGCATCATGAGGAAGGAGGATTATCTAGAAATACTGAAGCAAGACCACAAGACATCAGCTAGAAAGTTAAAACTTGGTCAGAACTTGGTCTTCCAGCAGGACAATGTCCAAAGCATACCTCAAAAGTTGTGACAAAATGGCTTAAAGACAACAAAGTGAAAGTATTGGAGTGGTCATCACAAAGCCCTGACCTGAATCCCATAGAAAATTTGTGGACTGCACTGAAAAAGCGTGTCCGAGCAAGGAGGCCCACAAACCTGACTGACTTACACCAGTTCTGGCAGGAGGAATGAGCAAAAATTCTGGCAAAGTATTGTGAGAAGCCTGTGGAAGCTTACCCCAAGTGTTTGATTCAAGTTAAGCAATTAAAAGGCAATGCCACCAAATACTAACAAAGTGCATGTAAACTTTTGACCCACTGAAAATTTGATATAGTACATACAAGCTGAAAAAAATGTCTCTTAGCGATTATTTTGAAATGACCTCTTATGGAAATAAAGTAGATACCCTAATTGACTTAACACAGGAAATGCATGGTAACATGAAATGTGTGGAGTTGTGAAAAATTGAGTTTGAATGTCTTTAGCCGAGGTGCATGTAAACTTTTGGCCTCAACTGTAGCCTACAAGTTAAACTGTATATATAGATGTGGTGGGGGGGCGTGGTTTGTGCGTTGGCTGCAGAGAGAGAGTGGGCGGGGTGGTTCTCAGACTCGGTGCCATCGACCAACCAATTTAGACGGGGCAGTCACGCTGGTGGAGGACCACCTGGCGCTTTACCCTGGCTCCCAGCAGCAAGAGCGGCCGGAACCGGCTCCCCAGAGGAGACCCCCTCTTCGTGCTGGCCCTTCTCCTCTTCCCCGTGCCTTGACCCCTCCCCTCCCTCGACCTAATTTCCCCTTTGCTTATTTTCTCTCTACAGACCCAGGCTCAGTGGCGGGGGGCTCTGCCTCAGTGAGGGCTCCTCAGGCGCTCGGACCGCGACTGTCTGATCATGGAAGTGGGGCAGCTGGTCAGGGTGGTCGGACCGCCCACTTCCGCTCCCGATCCAGAGGGAGCATACTGCATCCCGGTAAGGGTGCAAGGGAATGAACACCAGGCGCTGTTGGACTTGGGCTATGCGGTCCATGATACAACAAAGCCTGGTTCGATCCGAGGCATTGGTAAAGGCATTCTGGGTTTCCGTTCAGTGTGTGCATGGGGATGTGCACGAGTATCCTGTAGTACCCGTGGAAATTCGTTACCAGGGAAAAACGCATATTCTGAAGGCTGCGGTTAGCTCCCGGCTCTCGCACCCCCTAATTTTGGGCACTGATTGGGCGCGGGTTTCGAAAGATTTCTGGGAACCTGTTTGGGGTGTGACCACGACTGATAGGGACGTGTGACGTCTGTCCGACACGGCCGAGGGGGGGGCAGACCCAGGTGAGTCTCAGGTTGAGACTCCCCGGGTCCCGGTGTTCCACCCCATGGAGGATTTCCCACTCGAGCAGTCTCGGGACGACACCTTACGCTTTGCCTATGACCAAGTGATGCGCATTGATGGTCAGCAGGTGCGCCCCGACGCAGTACTCTCTCACCCTTATTTTTCTATCATTGGGGACAGGTTGTATCGAGTGTGTCGTGACGCTCAGACCGGTGAAGAAACGACCCAACGGTTGGTACCAAAAATCTGCCAGGAAATGGTTTTCCAGGCGGCTCATTACAACCCCATGGCGGGACACTTAGGGTATAATAAGACACTACACTGTATAATGGCTCGGTTTTATTGGCCGGGCATTTGGGCGGACATACTCATCTTTCTCTCTATACGCGAGCGGTGGCACTCACCTTGCCACAGTACAACGGTTAGTTGGACTTTGGGTTGCTTACAGCAGTAGCTTAGGTGGTTGAATTTCATGATTGGAGGCGACAGTGATAACGTTGTCATAAATATTGTTTCCCCCCATTATTACCCCATAACGCGGCAGTTTTTCTTTGGAATCCTGTAGAGTAGTAATCCTTCCTCGACTCAGTGCACACACTGACGCTGTGAACAAATAAGGTTTTGTTTCTTAAATTATTTGTACATGTCCGGTTTGTGGTCCCGACCAGACAACTGAATGAGTAATTGATTGAATAAATTTGTAGTTTGTAATGAATTTGCTTGTCTGCGACTCCCTGATCTGACATCGGTTTCAAGGGTTCCCCCTGGCTAAGGTGGATGACGGACAACAGGAGCAGAGTTAACACCATCCTACAGCCATCCTGCTTGTCTCGTAGGAGTGATGATTCATATCGGCGTGTAAGCACACGCACATTACAGCATTCCTGCTCTGAACATGGACTCAGGCTGGTTGATCTGAATGTACAGAGTAAACAGGCACATGCTGACTTGTGCATCACATCTCATGTACAAAATCTATGCTCAAATTGTTTTAAGGCCACGTCTGAAGGGTTTATCTATGCTTCCTTTACTTTCGGGGGCACTCTGTGCTGTGTGGTCTTCACTCATAAACCGGTTGGATTTTATTCATATTTTAATAATCTGACTTTTTATCCTAGGAGCAGGCATATCATAAGCTCCCCAGAAACCTGATGCTAAAGGCATTGTTCAGTTCTGTTGTGTAGAGTGACCGCACATGACCATTGTAGCACCCACAATTATAATATGGAGCTTATTTTCATATACACAATTTCTAAATGATCTTATTCAGATTCCTTCTCACATATAGCAAGTCATCTAGCAGACTTGCAAAGTGAGATGCTGATCATGGAGGAAAATCATGAAACTCCACAACAGAGCCCATAACAATGCCTCTACATGCACAAGATGTCTTCCAGGGTGGAGAGTATGTATAATGTTCTTAAAATGTTTTCAGAAATCGCATGGCACTCTCTAAAATGGCCTTAACTTAATATACTTAAAACTAGTTTTTCCTATACATATAAAAGTTATAGATAAATACTTGTGACCATTGTGACAGAAATTACTTGCACATGGAAAATACAGTAGATTTCATATAAGCCATCTCTACGGAACTTGACTTGACTTTATTGTCCCTGTAGAGAAATGTGGTTTGCAGCACTGTGTTATGTTAAAGGGCATTACAAACACAGACAATAGAAATTTATAAACATTGCAAATGTCACAGTAGTAGTAGCACAGGAGTGTACAATATGCAAGGATGCAACACAGGCAGCCCAGTGTGACACACAGAGCTGGAGCAGCCAGATCAGCTGGTATTAGGCGTGTCTGGTGCCTGATGGCACTCTGGTGTCTGAGTGAGTTCCAGTTTTATTTTTGAAAGTAGAAATATATAACTTGGCATAACTGCGAGACAATATTTTACAGTAAGATAAGATTGCTATTAAGCTACTTGAACCAATTCATATGCAGATGAAGACATTCGTTATCAAAAAAAAAACTGTCACGCCGAGAAACATTAGCCATAATCTGAACGCTGACTTCAGTGAGTATTGAGCATGTGGCTCCATCTAGTGGTGGTTTCTTTAATAGGTTTTATAAAAGGTTGTCAGGTTTTGAATGCCTTCACATTATGGTAGGCCTACCATAAAATGTATATCACGTTAAATGTCATTACAAACAAATTATTTTTAAGATTGTTACTATTATTGTTATTATTATTAGTAGTAGTAATAATAATAACTTAAGATAAAAGTTGAATTGAGTGTATATTTTCCAGAGAAAATGAGCTCAATTAGATTACACATAACTCAAATGGGTGCCACCGATAGACCGTATAACAAGACCAGGTTAAAACCTAGTGGAACGAGCCGGCCGACGTCACAGACATGCACGTTGTAACTTTATCACTCAGTCAGACACAGACATTCGTGTTTGTAGGCCTGGCCCCGCTGTTGCGTTTCGGCCAAAAATAGGTCAGTTCTAAAGGCACCCCGAGGAAGCCGTGAGTCTCTGTAATTGCTGGTAGTGAGATCCAATCAAATCCCCGTTCGCTACCAAGAATCTACCAATGAATTGAAGGGGATAGCCAATCAGAGCGCGTATGTCTACCAAGACCAATCGCTTGCTCGAGTCTCTCGGCCTGAGAGACGCGCAAATATTGAATGAGGTAAACCGCTGTTTTATTTTCCTGCGTCGGTAGGTAAAGATAACCGCAAATTTAACTGAATCATAACTGGGAAAAAGTTACGACAAGCTATGGATAAGTATGGTAACGTTACCAAATGTAAAGAAATTAATTTTTACAGTGTTACTATAGTTAAGTCAGCTTCAAATAAAGTAGCCAACTAACGTTCACCGGTTTAAATTACGGTAGACGATCTAACATGAGGACCTGTTCTTAATTTACATCAGGAGCAGCAAGGTAAATATATTTTTAACCTTTAAGTGGATTTTCTTTGGCATTATAAATAGCTTGTTTTATACGAGTTTAATATATTAGTGCAGCAGTTTTTATGCCTTTAATTTATCTGAATGATCCTTTGTAACTAGCTATCTGGATTGAACTCCGTTTTCTGTCATTTATAGCTAATCAAATAACCTTGCTCACACTGTAAGAAAATAAAATATCCTAGAAATAACCTATAGCTAGCTACATTTTTGTTTCTCTTTCTTCATTGGGATGGCAGGTATGCCTTGGCGGGGGGATGCCCCATACATATACATCACCGAGAGTTTGGCACTTTTCAGGGTTCCCCAGAAATATAACCACAACAGCCATAGACACTCAGCCCTTAAAAACATTAATTTCTGTACATTCTGTACATTCAAGGGGATTTTGCGTTTTCTCCTTCTTCTCCACCTCCTCCTTCCTGCCGCCTAGCCTACAAACAAAATGTCTCCCCATTGGACATTTCACCAACACCAGCCAATCCTTCGCCTACACGATCCAATCAAAATCTCACATACACATGCAAAATAGACATATCTTTTTTACTCTAAAACATTTCCTGTCTCAACAGCCAGTCCCTTTGGGGCCGAGTGGTCAATGTCATGGTCTATGAATCACAGGGTCCCTGGTTCAAGCCCTACTGGAAGCAAGTTTATGAACTGTGCTTTTTTTCTCACTAATATTTGCCTATTACTTATCAACAATTGCTTTTGCACCACATCTACCCGGCGTTCACCGAACGTACACACTGCATTATGATGTACCATCTGCACGTTCACTTAACCGGCTACAATATTTTCTGTAAACCACGGACAAGTTTGACCAAAAATTTCACGCATTGAACAGCAATGTCATGGTGGCGCACTGCCAAAGTTACAGCGTATAAAGGTTGGAACACAACCAGAGAGTCAGTTAGAGGGGATGACACCAAAATCAGATGCCCTCCTTATCTCTAGATTGCAGTGTTTGAAACAGCGCCTGTTTGTACACACTTACACAGAGAGAATAAGGACACAGTGCTGTCTGTACACAGTTACAAGGGAATAAGAACACAGTGCTGTTTGTACACAGTTACACAGAGAGAATAAGGACACTGTTGTTTGTACACAGTTAAACAAGAGAATAAGGACACAGTACTGTCTGTACACAGTTACAGGGCGAATAAGGACACAGTGTTGTTTGTACACAGTTAGACAAGAGAATCAGGACACAGTGTTGTCTGTACACAGTTACACAGAGAGAATAAGGACACAGTGCTATTGTACACAGTTACACAGAGAGAATAAAGACACTGTGCTGTTTGTAGACAGTTACACAAGAGAATAAGGACACAGTGCTGTCTGTACACAGTTACACAAGAGAATAAGGACACAGTGCTGTCTGTACTGAGTTACACAGAGAGAATAAGGACACAGTGCTGTTTGTACACAGTTACACATAGAATATGGACACAGTGCTGTCTGTACACAATTACACAGAGAGAATAAGGACACAGTGCTGTCTCTACACAGTTACACAGGGAGAATAAGGACACAGTGCTGTTTGTACACAGTTACACAGAGAATAAGAACACTGTGCTGTCTGTACACAGTTACACAGAGAGAATAAGGACACAGTGCTGTCTGTACACAGTTACACAGGGAGAATAAGGACACAGTGCTGTCTGTACACAGTTACACAAGAGAATAAGGACACAATGCTGTTTGTACACAGTTACACAGAGAGAATAAGAACACTGTGCTGTCTGTATACAGTTACACAGAGAGAATAAGGACACAGTGCTGTCTGTACACAGCTACACAGGGAGAATAAGGACACAATGCTGTTTGTACAGTAGCACAGAGAGGACGGACTAAACCGTGCAGGTATACACACTTTATTGATGTATGGGGTTGTGCTGTGTTATAGCGTGTGCGTGTCCTTATTCTCTTGTGTAACTGTGTACAGACAGCACTGTGTCCTTATTCTCCCTGCTCTCATTTCTGTGCATCACAAAAAATGCACAGAAATGCACACAAACAAGTTTCAAGTTTAATTGTCATTCCCACAAACATAGTATACGGGAACGAAATGTCGTTCCCCACGGTCCAAGGTGCTAACACAAAATACAGCACAGCCTCGAAACATAAAAACAGAATAAAAGCACAATAAAAGCAGTGATAAATATAAATAATGCAGTATAAGTGTAATTATAAGAACTGTAAGAATATAGGTAATATAAATACTGCCTAACCTGTGGCCTCAGTGGTAATTATACATAGTATAAATAGGAGGCACAGCGGTGATGATGGCCCGGAATAAAGGGTCGGTACAGGGTAGTCATAAAATGTCCATTACAGGGGCAGAGAGGTGTAGTCCAGGTGCGCATCTGCGCACACACACAGATGTGCCCACACACACGCACGAACCCACACACACACTCTCTCTTGCACTTCTATGAAGATGTGGGGTGGGGCAGAAAATTAACTGTCAGAGAGGAAAAATAATCAGTGACAACAATCATAACTACAGAACCCCTTTAAAATACTCCAGATATTACAACCATTTTTACCACACGCCATTATTTAGAGCAATTTCACACTATATTTGGTATTTTTACATAGTATCAATTTATACAGCTGTCTGCATATTGAAGCAATTCAGGTGAAGTATTCTGCTTACGGTATAACAGCTGTGTCCTACCTGGAAATCGAACCTGAAACCTTTAGGATGCAAGCACAGTTCCTCAACCACCAAGTTACTCAACCACCAAGTTACTCACACATACAAAGAACTGTCAGCAGGTCATTAGTTCAAATGGTGTAGGTCATATTTTTTAGACTGAAGTGTTTTTTAATGGGCTATTGTACACAACAGACCTACTAATAGTTTGTATATTGGCAGAGGATCTATAGGGCTAGATAACATTAATTTAGAAATGTGGGCAGCTACAGTAGTTAAAAAGTAGTTATCAGGACAGGCGCAACAGTGAATGTGAACCATTTTGATTTAAAGAAAATCGATATACCTGGTGTGAGGAAGTCATTATCTTGCGCCAGTTTCTATCCCGAATTGCAACACAGATTGTACTTTATTTCAGAGGTGTCGTTACCTGCACTAACATAATACACTCGGTCTGTTGTCTCGTTAACAAGGTAGCTAACATTAAACTCGGTGAAAATGCAGAAAGCGGAACTGTCTAAAGTGGGTGTATTTTATTTGGATTTCAGAAATATGTTTCCCGCAAAGACATAACCGATGCAAAAACAATAGTTTAAATGCGTTATTTTCAGTTAGCTAGCAAGCCAGTTTAATGAGTTAGAGGTTTGCTTGAGTCTGAGGGGGGGATTTGAACCTGGGTTTGTCACTCGTCCATAATGTTCCATTGGCAAACATGCTACCCAGTGAGCTACGAGGAAAACAATGTTGAGGCTGCAAATTTTTGGTCTTTTAAACGTATGCACCTGTATGTATGTCCAACGAGGCAACCTATTCTGGCGCATTTGTGATGATGTAATCAGGCAGGAAGAAGAAAATGCAAAATTCACTAAGTTTGGGGCTTTATTTTGTGGACGTGTGAGGTCAGAAGGTACAGAAATGAATGTTTTTAAGGGTTGAGTCTGTGGTCACAGTGGTTATTTCTGTAAGGAAACCCTGAAAAGTGCCAAACTCTCGGTGCTGTATATGTATGGGGCATGCCACCCCACCAACACGTAACGTCACAGGATGGCATACCTGCCGCCCCAATTTCACATACTTAAGGTATGAATATACTATCACATGGGAGGACCTGGAACTTGTATAAATACATACAGCCATTCAAATTTGTGCATAATGAAAAACAGGATTGACAGAACATTTCTACTCTTCTGCCTCCTCTTCCTCCTCCTGGCTGTGTTCCGCCTGGCTGCGGATGTGGGTGTGAAGGATGAGGTCCACGGACAGCAGGCTTGACGCAGTGTGCAGGACGGAGAGGAGGAGCTGGTATTACAGCCAGGGACTCCAGCCCTGAACCCTCCAGCTGGGGGGCGGCCCCAGAGGCCCTGAGGAAGTGTGACTGGGCATCCAGGAAGCGTGGGCCGAGTACAGCCGCCTGGGCACGCTCAGTACGGCCCCCGCCACCAGCCGGCAGGCCGCGCGCAGGTCGGGGCAGCGCCGCTGGGAGGCCTGCTGCAGGAGGCAGTGGTGCAGTACGACTCAAACGCGCCCCTGCTGGTAGCACGCTGCCTGCCTCTATTAGGACACCTGAAGAGGCGGGGCCTGTTTCTCGGGTACGGGTCCCCAATGCTCCTTCTTTCCCTTCCCCAAAATGGACGCCGGCCGCTCTCCTGATGCCTTGCCATTTCGTAGCCGTCTGGAATTGGATGTTCAGGTTCTGCTTCGGCTCTGTGCTGTCAGGATTTTGGCTTTGGCCTGCACACAGTGGCCCCTCACCCTTGTTTGGGCCCCTAATGAGGGCCTGTGTCCCCTCACCCCTGTTTGAGTCCCTAATGAGGGCCGGTGGCCCCTCACCCCTGTTTGGGTCCTTAATAATGGCCTGTGGCCCTCCAGCCTCTGTGCTGTCAGTGCTCAGGTGGGCATTGTCCCTCATGCTGGCGGGTGCTCTATCTAACCTTGTGCCATTGTGTAGGCCGGGTTGTCTGACCATGTAATGAGCTACGTTCTCACTGTCCTCCTCCCTGCCCTGCGGGTGATGCGATTGGACAGGACCCTGTGCGTGACGCGACAGGACAGGCTCGTAGACGCGCTGAAGCATCCGGAACAGTCCGCAGAAGGCCGTGCTGCACTGCTCCGCCAGGCCGGGACTGGGCCCGCAGAGAACCAGGCAGTACGGTGCCAAGCCCCGCCCCTCTGGGAAGCCCACGTGGGCCAACCTGTCGGGACCCAGCACCACGGGCTTGCAGATTGCCACCGTGGCAACGTGCTCCTCTCCAATCAGGCTCCAGTCACCGGGGTCGGCAAAGAGCTCCGCCCCCGCCAGCCGACAGAACAGCGCCAGCTCGTCACTGTCCACGCACTCCACCACGGACAGGCCGGCCCGCCGAGCGAGGTCCAGCGCCAGCTCCGACTGCTTCGCTGCCGAGAGCAGCAGCCCCACCCTCAGCCTGCGCAGGCAGGCCACGCCCCGCTGGCCTGGTACGGGCGTGTGGAGCGCCGCGAAGTGGCGGGCGATCAGGGTCACGCCGGTGCAGTCCTGCTCACACCGCCACCTGCGGTAGAACTCGCAGGCCGTCTGGCTCAGGACCCCCCAGTGGGAGCTCGCCGTCTTTCCCCGGAAGTAGGCGTCCGTGAGCGGGCGCAGGTGGGCGTGGTTCTGGAGAAGGGACAGGGCGCGAGGGGCGAGGCCCTGCCCGATCACGCCATCCAAAACGAGCGTCTGGAAGGACAGCAGAATGTGAGCCACGCGGCGGGCCTGAATGCCGTGGAGATGGTCGCCGTGGATACCCCGCAGAAGTGCCCCCAGCAGTAGAAGGAAGGACTTGGCTCCATCACCCGTGATCTTACAGTGTGCTGATACACATCCCACCAGGACTCTGTCACAGGCACAACACAACACCATTATCAGCACACACATCTCTATCCATAGTCTTTTACTCACTATTACTCATACAGTATGATTTACACAGTTACTCATACACATTGGTAATCACACAGTATTATTTACACACTGTTACTCACGCAGTATGATTTACACACTGTTACTCACGCAGTATAATTGACACACTGTTACTCATACAGTATGAATTGCAGTTACTCATACACATTGCTAATTGCGCAGTATTATTTACACACTGTTACTCACACAGTATGATTTACACACTGTTACTCACACAGTATGATTTACACACTGATACTCACAGTATTATTTACACACTGTTACTCACACAGTATGATTTACACAGTGATACTCATAGTATTATTTACACACTGTTACTCACACAGTATGATTTACACACTGTTACTCACACAGTATGATTTACACACTGTTACTCACACAGTATGATTCACACACTGTTATACACGCAGTATTATTTACACACTGTTACTCAAACAGCTTTTTCCACTTGTATACTTTCGTTTCTCATTTATAGTGCAAACGTCACATCCCCAACATCGAACTGTCCATACTGCAGTAAGACGTAGTGGTGAAAAACCGTTTTCTGAGCTGGATGAATGGAAGAAGCCCCAGGTTGTTGGCTGTGCTGTATTTCAGTAAGAGGGAGAACAGGTTCTGGGGCCTGTTACCTGGCAACGGGATGGTCAAGCCGAAGGGAGGTAAGGATCCTGCGGCCATCCCTGGTGATGAGGACCTCTCCAGAGTCGCGGGTGAAGAGGACCTGGCCCCCGGACGGACCGAAGCACGGGCCCACCACCGCCTCCAAGGCCTGGGTGACCTGCAGCAGGGTCCCCAACTCCACCCTCTGCACCCCCTTCATCTCCACACTGCCTTTAACAGGGGCCTGCTGTACACACAGGGCGCAATCACTGAGCTGCATTTCAAACACAGACACAGCGTACTCAATCTGAAATGCACACGGTGCATTTCCCACACAGACACAGCGTACTCAAACTGAAATGCACGCGGTGCATTTCCCACACAGACACAGCGTACTCAAACTGAAATGCACACGCTGCATTTCCAACACAGACACAGCGTACTCAATCTGAAATGCACATGGTCCATTTCAAACACAGCATACTCAAACTGAAATGCACACTGTGCATTTCCCACACAGACACAGCGTACTCAAACTGAAATGCACACGGTGCATTTCCCACACAGACACAGCGTACTCAATCTGAAATGCACATGGTCCATTTCAAACGCAGACACAGCGTACTCAAACTGAAATGCAGGACTCCAACCCTGTAGGGTAACCAAACAAACAATCCTGCCAAGTACAAAACTAGCACTGAAATCACATTTGCCTAATCAGAATCAGACAAAACAATCCTGCCAAATACAAAACTAACATGATCGCATTAGCCTGACTAGGTACATTGAGCTAAACTAGAGGCTAGGGAGGGGTGGGGAGAGGTGCAGCCTGAAGAGATGAGTCTTTAGTCTGCGCTTGAAGGTAATCAGATTCTCTGCTGTTCTGACCGCCACGGGAAGGTCATTCCACCAGCGAGGGGCCAGGACAGACAGCAGACGCGAACGGGAAGTACAGACACGAAGAGGGGGAGGTGCCAAGCGTCCAGAGGTGGCAGAACGGAGAGGTCTGGCTGGTGTGTAGGGTCTGATGATCCTCTGGATGTATCCTGGTGCTGACCCCTTAGCTGCCTGGTATGCAAGCACCGAAGTCTTAAATTTGATGCGAGCCATAAGAGGCAGCCAGTGGAGGTCAGTGAGCAGGGGGGTGACATGGGAATGTCTGGGGAGGTTGTAGACCAGACGAGCTGCGGCATTCTGGATGAGCTGCAGGGGTCTGATGGCGGATTAATAATAATAATAATAATAATAATAATAATAATAATAAACAAATAATAAATTAAGAAATTAATTAAATACAAATATTAAACTCTAACCTTAAACTCTATTATTAAATATAATAATTTCCTATAATAATGTATTGATATCTATAATAATTAATTAAATATAATAATATTATATATTATATTAATTATATCATATGTTTACATTATATATTAGCATGAGGGTTAACGTGTGACTGTTTTGCCAGAGGCTGGGGGTGCACCAGATTATTAGGTGCATCGTGTTCATCACAGCTGCCTTCTGGTAAATGGAGTGCATTTCTATAGCGCTTTCATCCACAGGGCTTTACAGCGCCTCTCATTCACCCATTCACACACACACTCACACACCAACGGTGAAAGGCTGCCGTGCAAAAGTACCAATCAGCTCGTTGGGAGCAATTAGGGGTTAGGTGTCTTGCTCAGGGACACTTCGACACGCCCAGGGCGGGGGATCAAACTGGTAACCGTCCGACTGCCAGACAACCACTCTTAGCTCCTGAGCTATGTGGCCCCACACTGCACTGCCTTACGCCTGGTCTACACCGCTTACCTCGCCTGCGCGTGACGGCTACCTCGCCGAACTGCTGCGGCTCGCATGCATGTGTGTGTCCACACCGCCAGCGTTGCTGCTGCGGCGCTGCTACTGCCAGCCCTATCTGTCTACATTGAGTTTGCCTTTGATAATGGCCATCAATAATAGAATGTTTGATTTCATTTCATAAATTTAATTTATATTTAGTTTAGACAGAAAAAGGTTAAGAAGTGTGTGCTCAATTGTAAAAAAAAAAAAAAAAAAATTAGGGCCTAGTTTCAGATCTTTACAAAAAATGTTATATTAGACAGAGGGAACTGGAGTAAGCAGTCAACGATTTAGAAACTCCCAACTTCAGCCTTGAGTCTCACCCTCTGGAGTTCAGTCCCTTGTAGTAGCGTCACAAGACCACCGGATGGCGGAAAGCATCCACTTTGTGTTTCCAGTATTCCAGTACAGCCCACAGGTCTGATAGCAAAAGTAAATACTCTGATATTTTTGACTATTTCAAGCTCCTGCCACGGCACATAATGGTTTTATTAAATTCCATTTAGCATGAGGATGGGGGTGTAATTTCAAAGAAACACTGCACTGGTTGATGCACTGAAGATGCTCATTTTTATTGTACACACAGAGCACGTACACAGCGCATCAATACACACAG
This sequence comes from Anguilla rostrata, assembly GCF_018555375.3. Taxonomy (NCBI): domain Eukaryota; kingdom Metazoa; phylum Chordata; class Actinopteri; order Anguilliformes; family Anguillidae; genus Anguilla; species Anguilla rostrata. The sequence continues at coordinate 1,571,084 of NC_057951.1, read as the reverse complement.
ACGCACGCACAAACACATATACACCATGTTCACCTGATCATATAGATAGATGGTTTGATACTGTGGTTTGTGTCTTTGGAGGCCCTACTAGACTGAAGGCTTTTCTTTCTGGGGAGGCTACGCTCCTTCGGTGTGTGTAGCAGGATGCTGGCCATGTTCTACCAGATCATTGTGGCCGGTGTCCTGTTCTACACCTGTGTGTGCTGGGCTGGGAGCCTCTACTCCAGGGACACAAAGAGGCTCAAACTGATCCAGAAGGCCAGCTGCCACCCTCTGCTGTTGTTTTGGGTGCAGTGGGTGTTTGCCGACTCTCCCTCCCTCTCTGCGCCAGCCCCACTTCTCTGCTTCCTCGGCCAGCCCTCTAGCTGCCCTCCTCAGCCTTGCCCCTGCCATGCCCGTGTTCTCCAGAAGGTAGAGCACTGACTGGCGGGTGAACCCCCAGCGTCCCACCTCCACTGGATATACTGTCGCTCTCTAACCGACCTCCTTACACTCCTTACACTCTCACACTCCGCTGCCAGGTCGGAGTACTTCAGGCGTTTCCGCTCATAGGCTGCTTCTGCCCCCTCCTCCCATGGGAGGGTGAGCTCCATAAGGAGCACCACCTTCACCCGAGTGGACCACATCTCCATATAAGGAGCACCACCTTCGCCCGAGTAGAACACGTCTCCATATAAGGAGCACCACCTTCGCCCGAGTAGAACACGTCTCCATATAAGGAGCATCACCTTCGCCCGAGTAGACCACGTGTCCATATTGTCATGGTTCTGCTTTTTCTGTTTCTGTTTTTCCCCTTTTGGCCGCCAGATGGCGGCACTTCAGTTTTGTGTTTCAGTTCGTTCTCCCTTCCTGTGTTAATTGTATTATTGGTTTTCATTATTCTATTGTTCCCACCAGTGTCTTGTCATCCCCTCCCTTTCTGGTTTGATTGTTCTTTGAGTTCACTTGTGTCTTGTTACCCTTGTCTATTTAAGTTCTTTGTTCCCTGACTCGGGTGCTGTTTCCTTGCGTTTCATGTGTGTTTCTGCCTGCCTGTGTTTTGACCTGCTTGTGTTTCCACCTGTGTGTTTCTGTGCGTTTCTGCCTTTGTCTCTGCCTGTGCTTCTGCCGTTTGTTTTCTGTACTTTGTGAAGTTCTGTTTTGTCCAGAAGTTTTTTTTGTATTTTTTAGTTTTTGTTATATGCCCCTCGTGGCTCTTTGTTCTGTTTTCCTTTTTTTATATTAAAGTCTTGGTTTGAATTTCCGTTTTGATGCAACCTGAGGTTTTTCTCACTCCGCACCTGGGTCCTCACCCGCAAAACCCGACACATATAAGGAGCACCACCTTCACCCGAGTGGACCACGTCTCCATACAAGGAGCACCACCTTCACCCGAGTGGACCACGTCTCCATACAAGGAGCACCACCTTCACCCGAGTGGACCACGTCTCCATATAAGGAGCACCACCTTCGCCCGAGTGGACCACGTCTCCATATAAGGAGCAGGGTGTCATAATTGGCCCTGATCAGGAAGCTAAGCCTGGCTTGTGGTATCTTCCACCAGTCTGACCCACTGAGCGATCAGTCCTCCACACTTTCCCACGCTGTCCATCCTCCCAGACCACCTTAGCAAACTGCTAAAACCTGCTACCTCTCCTGCGCTGTCCATGGTGGGATGACCCAGAGTCTTCTGTGTCCCTCTGTTTCCCTGCTGGGGGGGTTGTGTCCCTCTGTTTCCCTGCTGGGGGGTTGTGTCCCTCTGTTTCCCTGCTGGGGGGTTGTGTCCCTCTGTTTCCCTGCTGGGGGGGTTATGCCCCTCTGTTTCCCTGCTGGGGGGTTGTGCCCCTCTGTTTCTCTGCTGGGGGGTTGTACCCCTCTGCTTCCCTGCTGGGGGGGTTGTACCCCTCTGTTTCCCTGCTGGGGGGTTGTGTCCCTTTGTTTCTCTGCTGGGAGGAAGCAGTCAGGTAGAAGCAAACTGCAAACATAGAATGCATATCAGGCCACTGCTATATGTACCACAATTAAACCATCAGTGAAAGCCCAGGATATACTGGTATATTTATAAATCAATGACAAAGTATGTTCAAAGTATGTAAGTGATGAGACAGAATTGCAAACATCTTGACTTCATTTCACAATCTGCATGTCTAGCAATAAGCACTGGAACATTGTACTAATACGAGACGACTGTATTGTGAAAACTGAGTGTGATTTAGAGTTGTGCACTTTGTGGGTAGGTACTGCAATTAGTGTCTTAGGGTAAGAATTTTGCCAGTCAGTTTGGCAAATTGAGTTTTCCACACTGAGCCAAAGCAATCATAACATACTGTAATGCATTTGTAATGTGACTGCAGATATCAGAAATGCATCTGAAAAAATGAGAAAAACTGTAGGGTCAAAGGAACATCTCAGAGACTGGATGTCATGCAAACCACACTTCTGCCCTGGTTTTGGCTTAGTGGTCTAATCCATTCAACTGATGTGCAGCAGATCCAGGTTCAAACCTACAGGAAAACCATTTCTTTGAGAGGTAACATAAACATACCAGCTCAATAGACAAGCAGTGCCTTTTCAAAATGTATTGAGTTGTGGTTACACTGCAGCAACAGAAGAAAGCATTCATCAGACACTACACAACTTCTCTTATAATGGATTTTATTTCCACTACTGTAGATGAATGTCATTGCTTTAACTGCAGATTTTAGCCCCATACTGATCTACTCAAATTGAGCCCAAACATAATCCCATACAGAATATGAAATAAGTACTACTGTGTCACAGGAGTTCAATACATCACACAATAATAAATCACAACAGCAAAACATTCAATATTTTTATAATTCAGGTTTAATCATTGCATATTATTGTCTGAAAATACAGAAAATTAAGGGGGAAAAAAACAATCCTAACAGAATTAATAAGGAAACTCAATCCATCATTGTTTACAGTAATGAAAGGAAATAAGTACACTGCAGTGATCATTCTGCATTCTCCCTATCAGCTGCATTTGCCCACAGAAATTTGCACATTGGAACTCTTGTGAAAATGAATGAAAGCAACTGTAAAAACTAGTAAAATGCACATTTAAGTGGAGGAGTTTGCCACTGGATTCTTTTAAAAAAGATGCAGATACAGGAGATAGAATTATTACTTCAAAAACATTTTACCCTGCCATCTTTTGGCATTATTACTCTCAATGTTATATTAATTATGTTGGTTTATAGTAATTATAATAAGAACCCCAAAAAACTATTATGGCATTTGTTTATTCTGTTCTACATTTAAGTTGAAATTAGATAGATAGATAGATAGATAGAAACTTTATTGATCCCGTAGGGAAGTTCCCTTAGGGAAATTCAGGTTTCCAGTGAGTACAGCACCATAAGTCAAAAAGTTAACAAATTAAACATCACACATCAAATATCAAACATAGGGATAGTAACAATATACATAAAATAAATAAAGAAAATAAATAAAGATAAATAAAGAATAAAGTAGCAGCGGTTATATAAAATAGCAGCGGTTGTTCCAGTTTAATTAAATAGGTAGTAAACAATAAATAATGAGACTGTTCAGTGTGATGATGATGATGTTCAGGTGATCAGGCCTAACTCTACTTCCTCAGACCTCAGACCTAACCTATCCTCCCCCACCCCCTCCTCTCCCTTCCAACTTTGGAGTTGTGCAGTCTGATGGCACGGGGAACAAAGGAATTTTTCAGTCTGTTCGTGTTGATCCTCGGGAGCAGCAGCCTGTCGCTGAACATACTTCTCTGGTTGCTGATGACAGTGTGCAGGGGATGGCTGGTATTGTCCAGAATTGCCAGCAGTTTTTCTAGAGTCCTCTTTTCCGCCACTGTCACCAGGGAGTCCAGCTTCACGCCGACCACAGAGCCGGCCCGCCTGATCAGCTTGTCCAGCCTGGAGGAGTCCCTCTTTGATGTGCTGCCCCCCCAGCACACTACAGCATAGAACAGGACGCTGGCTATTACCGACTGGTAAAACATCCACAGGAGTTTCCTGCAGATGTTAAACGATCGCAGCCTCCTCAGGAAGTACAGTCTGCTTTGGCCCTTCTTATAGAGATTGTCAGTGTTGTTGGACCAGTCCAACTTGTCATCCAGCACCAGCCCTAGGTACCTGTAGCTGCCCACAGCCTCAACTTCAACCCCCTCAATTTGGACTGGATGGGGGCGTGGTCTGGACTTTCCAAAGTCTATGACCAGTTCTTTTGTTTTTGAGGTGTTGAGCTGCAGGTGATTAGTGTGGCACCAGATGACAAAGTCCCTCACCAGACTCCTATACTCCTCCTCCCGTTCCCCCCTAATACACCCCATGATGGCCGTGTCATCAGCAAACTTCTGAATGTGACACAACTCAGAGTTATAGCTGAAGTCCGAAGTGTATAGGGTGAAGAGTAGAGGAGCCAGCACAGTCCCTTGGGGTGCTCCTGTGCTGCTGACCACAGTGTCAGATGTGATGTCCTTCAACCTGACATACTGTGACCGGTCTGTGAGGTAGTTGGTAATCCATGACACCAAGCGGGGGTCCACTCGTATCCTAGCCAGTTTGTCTTGAAGCAAAAGGGGCTGGATGGTATTGAAGGCACTCGAGAAGTCCAGAAACAAAATCCTGACCGTGCCACTTCCCTTGTCCAGATGCGAGTGGGCCCGATGCAGGAGGTAGAGGATAGCATCCTCCACCCCAACTCCTGTCCGATATGCAAACTGTAGCGGGTCCTGAGCATGCTGCACCTGAGGCCTGAGGAGGTTGAGGAGGAGCCTCTCCAGTGTCTTCATGATGTGTGATGTGAGTGCCACCGGTCTGTAGTCATTCATCTCACTTGGCCGGTTCTTTTTCGGAACCGGAACGATGCAGGATGTCTTCCACAGGGTGGGCACTCTCCCTAGTTGTAAACTGAGGTTGAAGACGTACTGTAGAGGCTCCCCCAGTTCAGCGGCGCAGGTCTTTAACAGCCTGGGACACACCTTGTCCGGGCCAGCTGCTTTCCTGGGGCGAACCTTCCTCAGTTCACTCCTGACCTGGTCCGCAGTGATGCAGGGAGGGGGATGGGAGGTGGGCAGGGAAGAGGGGTCAGCTCTGGAGTTGGTTAGAGGGGGGTGGGGGATGGGTGGAGGGGACCGGTCGAACCGGTTGAAAAAATTGTTGAGCTCGTTCGCCTTCTCCACTGTCCCCCCCTCTACACTGCTCTTCGCTTTGTAGCCTGTGAGGGTTCTCACACCATCCCAGACCTCCCTCATGTTGTTTGCCTGCAGTCTCTGCTCCACCTTCCCTCTGTAGCTCTCTTTCGCCTCCCTCAGGCACAGCTTCAGTTCGCGTTGTGCTGACTTTATTGCCTCCTTGTCCCCATTTTTGAAGGCCACCTTCTTCTTGTTGAGGACCGTTTTCACCTCACGTGTTACCCAAGGTTTATTATTAGGGAAACAACGCACAGCTTTAGCAGGGGCAACCACATCCATACAGAAATTAAGGTAATCCGCCAGGCAGTGTGTCAGTCCCTCTATGTCCTCTCCATGCGAACTCTGTAGCACACTCCAGTCCGTGGTTTCAAAACAGTCTCTTAGGGCATCCTCCACTTCAGGAGACCATCTCCTAAAAGTGTGTTTTGTGGCTGGTTGTCTTTTCACCAGGGGGGTGTACTGTGGCTGCAGGTAAACCAGGTTGTGGTCAGATTTCCCCAGTGGGGGGAGGGGGGTGGCCCTGTATGCCTCTCTCACATTAGCATAAAGTAGGTCTATTGTCCTGTTGTTCCTTGTGGGACAATCCACAAACTGGTGGAATGCAGTCAGTGTGGATTCCAAGGTGACATGATTAAAGTCACCTGAAATGGCGATAAACGCCTCTGGATGTTGTGTCTGCAGCCTAGCTGTGATTGAATGTATCTTCTCACAGGCAGTGGCTGCGTCAGCTCTCGGAGGAATGTAAACACAGACGGCAATCACGTGACTGAACTCCCTCGGTAGATAGTATGGCCGCAGGCTAACGGCTAGCAGCTCTAGATCCCGGCAACATAAGATCACCTTCGTATTAACATGTCCTGGGTTACACCATCGGTTGTTAATGTATAAAATGAGACCCCCACCTTTGCTTTTTCCGCAGGCTTTCGTGTCTCTATCGGCTCTCACTGAGCTGAAACCCGGCAAGTCCACGTTAGTATCTGGTGTGCAGCAGGTTAGCCACGTCTCCGTGAAGAGAAACAAGCTGCTCTCCCGATAAATCCGCTGGTGGTTGATGAGCGCTGACAACTCGTCCATCTTATTCGCCAGTGCGTTAACATTCCCCATCATTATGGAGGGTATCGATGGTTTAAAACGCCTTCGCTTGTCCGTTAGCCTAGCCTTAACCTTAGCGCCAGCCTTGCAGCCTCGGTATTTCCTCCTTAGTTCTGCCGGAATGTGATGTCTTACTCCGGCTTGCGACATCTTCAGAGCCAGCAGTTCCTCTCTTGAATAAACAAGCGAGCTGGTTCTTGGATGTGTTGATAGGTTACACATATCCACAGGATATAGAAAAAAACACACTACACAGACGAGCAGGAATAGCAAAGATAACAGAAAACTTACGATACAATTTAAATTATAATGGAATTTATCATGTATTTGTTATTTATTGTTTAGTGTGCATTGATTATTTTATGAGTGTGTCCCTCTATAGGAGAAGGGGGAATAAATTATATTTAAGATGGTGCGGTGAGGCGGGCCCGCGGGAGTAGGGGGGTGCGAGCGGAAACGGTCATTGCGTGTTTTGCACAACCAAAGTGGGCCTGTGGAATCTGGAAAAGTTTAAATGGACTTTAATATTGTTTTTGTTTATTATTGCAGTTTTATGTTAATTTAATTTGTAAATAAATTCAACAAGAGCAACAACAATAATACGTTTTATTTCCATTGCAACACGCGTCAGACAACTCCCGGTAGAAGTAGTGAAGTGGATAAAAGTGGGAAACGTTTACTGGAACATAGGAAACAAAAGGACAGAAACTGAACCTATTTTTACCACTACATTAATTACATTACATTACATTACATTACAGGCATTTAGCAGACGCTCTTATCCAGAGCGACTTACACAACTTTTTTTTTTTTTTTTTTACATAGCATTTTTTACATTGTATCCATTTATACAGCTGGACATATACTGAAGCAATTTCGGTTAAGTACCTTGCTTAAGGGTACAACGGCAGTAATGTTTTATTAATGTTTTAATATTAATGTTTTAATAATCAAAAGTACATTAACACACCTTGAACATTTGCAATATAAATGTATTAAAATGTAAAAATCACATTTAGACAGCAAGTGCTTAACCTGAACTGCTAAAAGATAATACTCTTATGTACAGGGGTTAGGCTGTACTGAGGTTATATATATATATATATATATATATATATATATATAATATTGGGCACAGCTGAAATTGCACTGGTAAGGCATTGGTCAAGGAAGGTTGCAAGTGTGTCGATGAGTGTGTGTGTGTGTGATTGGGTGAGAGTGTGTTTGTGTGCGTGAATTTGTGAATGTGTGTGCATACATGCGTACGTTTGTGGGAGTGACTGTGGATGTGAACATGTGTGTGTATGTGTGTGAGTGCATGAGTATGTGTGTGCCCGGATTGTGTGTGTATGGGTAAGAGAATGTGTGTGCGTGTGCACGCATGTATGTGTGTGTGCATGTGTGAGAGTATGATTGAGTGCATGAGTATGTGTGTGTGTACACACGGGTGCGTGTGTGTATGGGTAAGAGAAAGTGTGTGTGCATGCGTTTGTGTGAATGTGTGTGTGATTGTTTATGAGTGTGTGTGCATGCAAGAGAATGAGTATGTATGTGTATGTGTGTGTGCGTGAGAGTGCCTTTGTGAATGTGTGTGTGTTTATGCATGTGTGTGTGTGTGTGTGTATGTATGGGTATGAGAATGTTTGTGTATACATGTGTATATGGTGTGTGCACGCATGTATGTGTATGCATGTGTGTGCATGTGTGAGTGCATGAGTGTGTGTGTGTGCGTATGGGTAAGAGAATGTGTGTGTTTATACATGTGTGTGCGTGCGTGCGTATGGGAATGAGAATGTGTGTGTGTTGACACGTTTGTGTTTGTGCGTGATTGCATAAATGTGTGTGTGTGCGTGCGTTTGCGAATGTGTGTGTCTGTATACTGTATGTGAGTGTGTGAGTGAGAGAAAAAGTGTGTGTGTATGAGCGCGTGTATGTGTGCATGCGCGTGTGTGTGTGTGCGTGAGATTGTGTGTGTCCGTGTGTAGGTGTGTGTGAGTGACTGGGTGTGAGAGAGTGTGCGTGCATAGGTCTGTGAGTGCGTGTGCATGAGTAAACATGAGTGTATGTATTTGTGAGTGCGTGTGCATGACTGAGAGAGAAAGGGTGTGTGTGAGGGTATGTGTGTGTGTGATGGAGTGTATGTGAGAGAGAGTGGGCGTGTGTGTGACTGGTTGTGCGAGAGTGTGTGTAGATGTGTGAGTCTAGGTGCATATGAGTGTGTATATATATGTGTGTGAGTGTGTGATTGAGTGTGTGTGTATGTGTATATGAGTGTGTGTGTATATACGTGTGCGATTGTGTGTGTGTGTGTGTGTGTGTGTGTGTGTATGTGATTGAGTGTGTGTATCTGTACATGAGAATGTGTGTATATATATGTCTGTGTGTGTGTGTGCATGCGTTGGAGCGTGTATGCTCACGTGTGTGTGTGTGTATGCGTGTGTGTGTGCGCGCGCATGTGTGTGTCTCTACTCCAGTTAGCAGAGGGACACTGAGAAGTGTGTGCGTTGACACGTGTTTGTGTCTCGGCAGGCATGCGTGTGTGTGCGTGAGTGCATGAGTTTGTGTGTGTGTGTGTGTGTGTGTGTGCATTTGTGTGAATGTGTGTGGATGTGAGTGTGTGTGTGTGAGAGAGTATGAGAGAGAGAGAGAGAGAGTGTGTGCATACGATTATGAGCGTGTGTATGTATGCATGCATGCGTGTGTGCGCGTGAGAGTGCACTGGTGAATGTGTGTGTGCTTATACATGTGTGTGCATGCGTATGGGAATGTGAATGTGTGTGTGTGTGTGTTTATACATGTGTGTGCATGCATATGGGAATGTGTGTGTTGACACGTGTTTGTGTCTCCGCATGCATGTATGTGTGAGCGTGAGTGCATGAGTTTGTGTGTGTGTGCGTGCGTTTGTGTGAATGTGTGTAGATGTGAGTGTGTGTGTGTGAGAGAGAGGGTGTGTGTGTGAGTGACTGAGTATGAGAGAGAGAGAGTGTGTGTGCATACGGTTATGAGCGTGTGTACATATGTATGCATGTGTGTGTGCGCGTGAGAGTGCACTGGTGAATGTGTGTGTTTGTGTGTGTGAGAGATTGTGTGTGTTCATGTGTGTAGGTGTGTGTGTGCATGTGTGTGATTGGGTGTGTGAGTGAATAGTTGTGAGAGAGTGTGAATGCGTGTGTGAGTGTGTGTGCACGAGTGTACATCAGTGTGTGTGTGTGCATGGGTAAGAGAATGTGTGTATGTTTATACATGTGTGTGCATGCATATGGGAATGTGTGTGTGTTTATACATGTGTGTGCATGCGTATGGGAATGTGAATGTGTGTGTGTTTATACATGTGTGTGCATGCGTATGGGAATGTGAATGTGTGTGTTGACAGGTGTTTGTGTCTCTGCACGCATGTATGTGTGCGTGCGTGAGTGCATGAGTTTGTGTGTGTGTGTGTGTGCGTTTGTGTGAATGTGTGTGTGACTGTGGATGTGACTGCGTGTGTGTGAGAGAGAGAGGGTGTGTGTGAGTGACTGAGTGAGAGAGAGAGAAAGTGTGTGTGTACATACAGTTATGAGCGTGTGTACATAAGCATGCATGTATGTGTGCGCGTGAGAGTGCACTGGTGAATGTGTGTGTTTGTGTGTGCGAGAGATTGTGTGTGTTCATGTGTGTAGGTGTGTGTGTGCATGTGTGTGATTGGGTGTGTGAGTGATTTGGTGTGAGAGGGTGTGTATAGAGTGTGAGTGTGTGTGCACGAGTGTGTGCGTGCGTAGGTGCGTGAGTGCGTGTGCATGAGTGTACATCAGTGTGTGTATTTGTGAGTGTGTGTGCATGAGTGTGAGAAAGCAAGGGTGTGTGTGAGAGTATGTGTGTGTGTGTATCTGAGTGTGTGCGTGTATGTGTATATGAGTGTGTGTGGTGTGTGTGTGTGAGTGGGTATATGAATGTGGTGTGTGTGTGTGTGTACATGATTGTATGTATTTGTGTGTGTGTGCATGTGTGCGAGTGTGTATGCGCACGTGTGTGTGTGTGTGTGTATGCGTGTGTGTGCACGTGCATGTTTCTGTGTGTGTGTGTGTCTACTCCAGTTGGCAGAGGGACACTGAGGCGTCATACACTCTAAATCCAGCACAGAGGGGTGTGTGTTGAGTGAAGTGTGTGTGGAATCTGTGCAGGAGGGTCAGTGTGTCAGAGTCAGAGACGCTGTAGAAGGACAGAGTGCCGGTTGGACGGTCCACACACACTCCTACCCTGTACACACACACTCCTCTACCATCATCATCATCATCACACACTCCTGCTCTGCGGTAGGGGGAGGGGGGGGCAGGTAGGTCTGTTCGGTTCCTATTGTGCCAGACAGAGTGACTGAGTTTATCAGGGTCACCGCGCTTAAAGCACCGCAGACTCCAGGAGTTTATATTCCATACAAACATACAGTCTGAACCCTGTCCTTTCCTGCTGATTCCTTTATCTGTCACTGCTATATCAACCGCTCCCCCCTCAGACACACTGAACTCAGCCTCCCAGTAACAGCGCTCACACACACTCTCTCTGCACACAACCTGGGTCCAGTACTCAAATCTCTCTGGATGATCAGGATATGGCTGCTCCCTCCCCGGTGTGTGTGTCACCCTCCTGTTCCCCTCAGACAGAGACAGGTTTCTCTGTGCTGTGTTTGGATCCAGTGTGAGCTGACAGCCGTCTGCACACCAGAGACATTAATGAGATTAATTATCACTATTAATATTCACATTATTATGTGTGTGAGAGAGAAAGGACTGTCATAGTACCTCTGTGTGTGTGTTTGTGTGTTTATGTGTGTAAGAGAGAAGTCTCTCGCTCTCTCTCACACACACACACACACACACACACACACAGCAGAGTGTGTATCTATGCAAAGTGTTCTGTCGATACAGACTCACATTTCCTGGGTCCTGGTTTGGTCCTGTTCTCTCCTCCATGGTCCACACTGTAAGAACAGCAGAACAGAATTCTGAATTTTAACCATCCTTTATTTCCACTCTCAACACACCAATGACATCACATATATAAAAACAAAGGCACAATAAAACACAAAACCACGATCATATGAAAAAAACACAAATCTGTCAGAAAGGAAACTTATTCCATTCACTCACCCTGTTCCATGTGCAAAAATAGCTCCCCTCCCTCCACTGAACATAAAACACCCTTATAACACACACACTCTGAAACACACTCAGGTTCTCCATTGCTTTGTAATACTGAAACTCCACCATCACTGTGTCCCTGATCAAACCCCTAACTACAACAACCACATCTTATTTACTGCAGTGATCCCGTGCAGCACCCTCCACAGGAGATCCCCAACTCTCTTGAGTAACGCTGGTTTGTACAGTGCCCTCCATGCCCCCCCCCCCCAACTCCTTTTGTGTGTGTGTGTGAGGTGCACTATGGAAACTCTCTGTACTTACAGCAGTGTGAGTGTGTCCAGTTTAGCAGCAGACAGCGCTCTCACTCCTGAGTCTCCTGGGTGATTGTGTCTCAGGTCCAGCTCTCTCAGGTGTGTGTGTGTGTGTGTGTGTGTGTGTGTGTGTGTGTGTGTGTGTGTGTGTGGTGCACTATGGAAACTCTGTACTTACAGCAGTGTGAGTGTGTCCAGTTTAGCAGCAGACAGCGCTCTCACTCCTGAGTCTCCTGGGTGATTGTATCTCAGGTCTAGCTCTCTCAGGTGTGAAGGGTTTGAACACAGAGCTGAAGCCAGAGAATCACAGCCTCTCTGTGTGACTCTACAGCCTGACAGCCTGCAGAGAGGACACACACACCTTACATGCATTAATATAAACTAACAGGGCTGTGTGCCTCAAACACATAGCAGTGTGTTACACACTGTACACACATTAATATAAACTAACAGGGCTGTGTGTGTCAAACACATAGCAGTGCGTTACACACCTAACACACATGAATATAAACTAACAGGGCTGTGTGTTAAACACATAGCAGTGTGTTACACACCTTCACACATTAAAAAAAACAAAAGGCTGTGTGTTCAAAAAACACATACAGTGTGTTCACACCTAAAACACATTTTAAATA
>NC_057951.1:1546199-1558650 GCF_018555375.3 Anguilla rostrata | reverse complement strand
GTGGATTCGGATGACGTCAGAGCCGATCCGCGCATCACTAGTGTGTATGTGTGAAACCACGCCCTGTACTCCTCCGGGAGCAGCGCACACTTTTATTTGAGTTATTTGAGTTTGATTTATTTATTTGAGTTTGTCAAGCACTTTAAACATCAGCACTTTTTAAGTTTATTTTTTAAACAATTGAGGTTATTGCCATTTCTTGTTTGTGCTGTGAATTAAATAAAGAGAAAACATTTATCTGCCCTTTATTCCTGTTTACAATCATTTACATAACGTGTTAAGAAATTACCCATGTGTATGGGAACTGACAAAAAAGGTAACCCTTAAAATGTATTGTTACGGCGCCAAAAGGCGCCGTAACAATGTGTCTAACTAAATTTGTGTCTAACTAAATTATGTGCTGCTGCACCTAAATGAAAAAGTTAGGCGCACCAGTGCATCCAATGTAAAAAGTTAGTCTGGAGCCCTGTAAATCCAAGGAAGTTATACTTATTTTATACAATACCTTTGTCAGACCACACTTAGTGAACTGTGTGCAGTTCTGGGGACTGTACTACAAGAAAGATATAGAGGATCTGGAAAAGGTTGAAATAAGGGAAACCAAACTGGTTCCTGGTATGAAAGATAAAAGTTTTGAGGAAAGACTTCAGATGCTTAACTTCTTCAAGCTTAGTAAAAGTAGACTCAGGGTTATTTGATTGAGTCTTTTAAATTCATAAAGGGGATCAACAAAGTGAACTACAAGAGATTCTTCAGGTTCAGCTCTGTTAGTATGACGAGGGGGCATAAAAGGAAATTAGCAAAAGGTAAATTCCACACCAACGTTAGGAAGTATTTTTCACACAGAGAGTAGTAGCTGTGTAGAATAGCTTGGTCAGACCTCACTTAAGCCGCGTTTCCACCGCAGGAACTTTACCCCGGAACTAGGAACCTTTTGGGGAACTCAGTGCGTTTCCACCGCAGGAACTAGGGTCTAAATTTAGTTCCGGGGGCTTTATTTTACCCCCAAAAAGGTTCCTGCTCGGGGGGTAGTACTTTCCAAAAGTACAGGAACCTTTGGGGTGGGGCGCAAGCACTGAAAATTTCTGATTGGTCGACTACTTGCAGTGTTATTTTTTTACTTTCAGCCGCCATGTTTAAAAATCTCCACCGATTTATTTTCATAATAACTTAAAATCAAACTTGAGCCGCGTTTCCACCAAAATTACCCGGAACTTTCAGTCCCAGGAACTACTTTACCAGGAACTAAAAGGTTCCTTCAGCCAATGGTTGTCTGCGTTTCCACCGGGGTCTAAAGTCCCGCGAAGATTAGGCAAATTAGCCCACTGACGTATGAAAAAGCGACGTTGTCGTCGGTCCATCTGTCATATGATTTCTTCTGTAACCCCATACTACCACGAAGTAGCCTACATTATTTTCTAATAACCGGGACAGCCCGGAGGGGTTTATTCCACTTATATACAACGGGTTACCAACAATGACTATATATGGTTACTTTTGTATTTATAGATTTTTATCGATTTAATCACATGGAATTGAAATATTCTTCTGCAGCCGCTTGGGCATATTTTACCGCTGTCAAGCAAAACTGTCGTTGGTAGTTGAACTTGGACCGTTATGCAACAAATAGGATATAACAGACCAATAGTCAGATTGTAACTGTTTTATATATCCTCTCAAACACATTCATTATGTTTTTATGCGAACATTCGCTTTCATGTCTTGACATCCGAAGCGACAGAATGCATTCACATTTCCAATATAGGCTAACTGGCAACAACAGCAGAAAACATGCACACGTTGTAAACAATTTGCTGTTTGATTACTTTCTCATCGTCAATTCCATATAGGCTAATCGCAAAATGACAAGAATAGAACGAAAACTCGGACTTGCGTGAAAATTTAAATGAGTAGTGGTACAGCCACCGTTTGTTTTCCTTCGAAGTTACTGCTAGCCGAGCAGCGAAGTGTGCCCTCCAGATGCGAACCATGCACCATAAATTAGTCCATAGTCTTCCTGGTCTTTTTGTGGAATTGAAGAATGGCAGAGTAAAATTACGGCAGTCTGAAAAAGCTAAAGGTACGATTACTAGAATTAACCTGTTATTTTACCCTGACAAAAAGTGCAGAAGGTGATTTCCAGTTTGCTTTTATTGTATCACCAATGTGAATTACGCAGAACTACCGCATACCTCACATAACTGTATCAAACGTTTTGAGTCAATTACAACAGGCTAAGAAAATCCGGAAGAAAATATTCAGCAACCGAATTAATCCGTTTGAATGTTTTAGTACGTAATATGCTGTCCCAGCACGAATGCTTAGCATTTTATAAAAACGAATACTAAAGCAAGAAAAGAAGAGAAGAGCACACGTTATAATTCCAAGACGTTGGCAGGCTATAACCAAAAGTAGGCTACTGCGCCGCATAACATACAAGTTTGATTTGAAGATATTATGAAAATACATTGGTTTGCGCCTGCATATTTTCAAACATGGCGCCTGAAAATAGACACAGAAAAATCCCGTGAGTACTCGACCAATCAGAAATGTTCAGCGCTGCAAGCTCCACCCAAAAGGTTCCTGTACTTTCGGAAAGTACTACCCCCCGAGCAGGAACCTTTTGGGGGGTAAAACAAAGCCCCCAGAACTAAATTTAGACCCTAGTTCCTGCGGTGGAAACGCACTGAGTTCCTCAAAAGGTTCCTAGTTCCGGGGTATAGTTCCTGCGGTGGAAACGCGGCTTTGTATGTTATGCGGCGCAGTAGCCTAGTTTTGGTTATAGCCTGCCAACGTCTTGGAATTATAATGTGTGCTCTTCTGTTCTTTTCTTGTTTTAGTATTTGTTTTATAAAATGCTAAGCATTCGTGCTGGGACAGCATATTACGTACCAAAACATTCAAACGGATTAATTCGGTTGCTGAATATTTTCTTCCGGATTTTCTTTGTTAGCCCGTTGTAATTGACTCAAAACGTTTGATACAGTTATGTGAGGTATGCGGTAGTTCTGCATAATTCACATTGGTGATACAGTAAAAGCAAACTGGAAATCACCTTCCGCACTTTTTGTCAGGGTAAAATAACAGGTTAATTCTAGTAATCGTCCCTTTAGCTTTTTCAGACTGCTGTAATTTTACTCTGCCATCATTCAATTCCACAAAAAGACCAGGAAGACTATGGACTAATTTATTGTGCATGGTTCGCATCTGGAGGGCACACTTCGCTGCTCGGCTAGCAGTAACTTCGAAGGAAAGCAAACGGTGGCTGTACCACTACTAATTTAAATTTTCACGCAAGTCCGAGTTTTCGTTCTATTTTGCGATTAAATGGTAAATGGACTGCATTTATATAGCGCTTTTATCCAAAGCGCTTTACAATTGATGCCTCTCATTCGCCAGAGCAGTTAGGGGTTAGGTGTCTTGCTCAAGGACACTTCGACATGCCCAGGGCGGGGTTTGAACCGGCAACCCTCCGACTGCCAGACAATCGGTCTTACCTCCTGAGCTATGTCGCCCCTATTAGCCTATATGGAATTGATGATGAGAAATCAAACAGCAAATTGTTTACAACGTGTGCATGTTTTCTGCTGTTGTTGCCAGTTATACATATAAATGTGAATGCATTCTGTCGCTTCGGATGCCAAGACATGAAAGCGAATGTTCGCATAAAAACAGAATGTGTTTGAGAGGATATATAAAACAGTTACAAATCTGACTATTGGCCTGTTATATCTTATTTGTTTTATAACAACGGTCCAAGTTCAACTACCAACGACAGTTTTGCTTGACAACGGTAAAATATGCCCAAACGGCTGCAGAAGAATATTTCAATTCCAGGTGATTAAATCGTTAAAAAAAAAAAAAAATACAAAAGTAACCATATATAATCATTGTTGGTAACCTGTTGTATATAAGTGGAATAAACCCCTCCGGGCTGTCCCGGTTATTAGAAAATAATATAGGCTACTTCGGTGGTAGTATGGGGTTACAGAAGAAATCATAGTACAGATGGACCGACAACAACGTTGCTGTTTCATACGTCAGTGGGCTAATTTGCCTAATCTTCGCGGGACTTTAGACCGCGGTGGAAACGCAGACAACCATGGGCTGAAGGAACCTTTTAGTTCCTTGAAAAGTAGTTCCTGGGACTAAAAGTTCCGGGTAATTTGGTGGAAACGCGGCTTTAGAGAACTGTATGCAGTTCTGGGGACTGTACTACAAGAAAGATATAGAGGATCTGGAAAAGGTTGAAAGAAGGGAAACCAAACTGGTTCCTGGTATGAACGATAAAAGTTTTGAGGAAAGACTTCAGATACTGTCTGAGTGTCTGTGGCTGTTGTGGTTCCTCTGAATTTGTGCCCTTATGTCTATATTTATTATTCAAGCCTGCATTAACTTTTTTAACTTTTCAAATGGTCATTTACAGACAAGGTTAAGTATACATTTCGTAAGAAATTTAACCTGCAAGATGGTCTTTAATGTGACGAGAAGTGCTATATGAATTTAATGCATAACACGTGCCCACACCCGCCAGCCCCCGTTACATTAAATTACATTATATTACATTACAGGCATTTAGCAGACTGTTACGACCCCATGGGTCTAGGGGTGCATGGGGTATGTAACTGGATGTTAATGGCCGGGAGATGTTAATGCTGTAGGTATGGTAACAACAAAAACACAGACAAAGCAGCAACTCAGTGCACGGGTGTTTACTGTGATAACAAACAAAACGGTGCAACAAACTACCAGACATATAACAACCCAGACACACACTACCAGGGTCAACGGACGCTGGATGTTGCCAAAAGAACAGAAAAACAAGCTAGCTAAACCAGAGAGTAAACTAATCTAGTGTATCAAGTACACAAACAAAAGGCCTTTCTACTCTAACTAGCAGACTGAAAACACAATTGGTTGGCAATCACCCCTAAGGACTAGTGAATCTATACATAACATAGCCTACGGGCATATGTACAGGAGCCCCCCCCCCCCTCCCGGACAACATCCAACAGCACCCCGTCACCCCGTCGAGCGCACTGGGTGACACAAATCCCAGTGACGAAACTGTGCCCAAGTTACCCACTTATTATTTCTACCAGCCCACCCTAATACAGCAGGCTAAAACCGGCTCTGCTGGCAGCCCTATATTTCACTGCACAGATCCATAATCAATAATTCTATTTAGTTAAGGTCACACAGTACACAGCATTACTCACCCTAGTCTCTGTAGTTTACAGTTTGGACTCATCAGTGCAGCACAGAGCAGCTTCACTCCTGAATCTCCCAGGTTATTGTTGCTGAGGTCCAGATCTCTCAGGGGTGAGTTTGATGACTGGAGAGCAGAGGCCACAATTTCATAGGACTTCTCTCTGAGGTCACAGCCGATCAGTCTGCAAAAGAGAGTTGATATTGTATTTTTAAATAGCGAAATATCCTGTAAAATGTGATATGTGCAATGTTACAGTAATCATGTTGAGTGATGAAGAGTGATATTGAGGATCTGCAGATATCCACCCCACACTTGCTGCAGCTGTGCGTCAGCTGAACTTACTGTAAGAGGCCCTCTGTGTCTGTTCTGTTCTTTCCTAACACAGCTAGGTCTATTACAGGATCCAGAAGAAGCCATGGAGAGATGACAGACCAGCAGGTTGAAGAAGCCATGTCTTTTCCCCTCTAACTGTAGCTTTCTCCATTGCATACTTGCACAATTAATAAGAGCTTTTCTCTTTCTGCCCTTGCAGGTTCACTTCCCATGTGTCCTCAATAGGATGCATAGTAGGGTGATCTACACTAGATCACTTAAACTTAATCCAGTTATGCAAAGCAAGCTTTATCCATCTATGCCTCAGTGGTATTTCTCCCATCTCATTAGTAATGCAATACCTGGAGTTGTTCTGAGTGCCCTACAGCATATCCTCAAAGCTCTTGCCTGTTTAACATGTGATGCCAGGAAGGGAATTTGGGTGCTGTCCACCAGGGGGCAGCATCGGCCCTACAGACGGGTATAGCTGCAGCTGTGGACCATTACCTAACCATGGGCTCTATAAGAGGCCTAGCTTCCAGGCCAAGGGGAGGGTGCTTTTAGATTGTGTTTGGGAGCTGGGCTATGGACAGTATGGTGGGTTGGTGCCAGTTTTATTTGGAGCAGCTAAAGGTGCATATAATACCCCTGTGCTCTATATAGTAGTGAGGAGTCTCCTTGTGTTTCTGCTATATAATGACCCTGTGCTCTATATAGCAGTGAGGAGTCTCCTCGTGTTTCTGCTATATAATGATCCTGCGCAACCTCTGCCGTCTGCCTAGCAAGATAAGTAAAGCCAACTGCTGTTGATTTTAAATGTTCTAAAATCCAGACTTTAGCTTTGGATTGGAACCACGGAAAAGTGACAAAACTAAGTGATGTAACATTGCATTTAAACAGCAGCTTGCATGTTGATCAGATTGACACTCTTCCCTAAGATGTACACACATACCATATCGACCAATAGTTGATTTTACCAACAGTAATAATATCCAAGGCCGTGTTTACCCAATGGGCTACATGGGCTGCAGTCCCGGGCCTCCCCCACTAGGGGGCCTCAGCGGTGAGGGGAATGTTCTTTTTCTTTTTTCCACGAATTTTTAATTTTTGACATAATACGTACCCGTAGGATTGCTCCTAGTCTCGCGATATACTGCCGTTAATCTAACCAACGTAAACATACAAAATATGTTGTCGCGAGAATTCTTGTAACATCATCAAAATTCCGACAAACATGTCGTCAAGCAGAAATTTGAGAGTGGGCGCAAAAAGAGCAAGAAAACAACAACAAAAAGCAAGA
Organism: Anguilla rostrata; assembly: GCF_018555375.3. Lineage (NCBI taxonomy): Eukaryota > Metazoa > Chordata > Actinopteri > Anguilliformes > Anguillidae > Anguilla > Anguilla rostrata. Next base: position 1,551,826 of record NC_057951.1, on the reverse strand, counting down.
AACAAGAGTTCTCAGTAAAATACAGAAGCTACTTCTTTCTTCAAAACATGACGGATGATTACTTAACAGCAACCGATGCAGGCTCCGACATCAACAACGATCCCTTCCCTGACACATGCCCTGACGCTGACGATGATGCAGATGCTAACCCAAGTCCCGCCACACCAACTCAGTCAACCCGGCCGCCTTCTCCGGAAACTATACCGCCGTCACCAGGCAGAGATGGCACAGCCACGACATCAACCCTGTTAGCATCGAGTACGCCTTCTCTGGAACCCGGCTCCGGAGACACTGATAACATCAGCACTGTCAGTGCTGCTGACGAAACTACTCCGCTAGCAGGTGCAGGCGCCACGGTCGGGAGGAAAGATGCAACATGTGGAGCCACATCCACTGATGTAGCTTGTTGGGGACCCGTTACCGAAAACTTGTGTAGCTATTGGGTGAGCAAATAAAAGCATCCTTGTCATGTCAAAATAAAGATATAGCATTCACAGCATCAGAACGATCATATAAAAATCAGAACAGACAATTGAGTAAGACCTTGTTTTCGCGTAATCTGCGTAATGGGGAGAGTGTTACCCGTGAGTGGTTAGTTTATTCTCCAACATCCGGTAATGTTTATTGCTTTTTTGTCGGCTTTTCGGCGGGACACCATCTGCCTTTTCTCAATCCGGGTTTTCTGATTGGAAACATGCTTCTTGTCGGACTGAAGAGCATGAGTTAAGCCAGTCTCATCGAAATGCAATGCTCATCTGGTTCGCTCGCACACAGTGCACGGAATTGACAACGAACTTAAGGAGCGCTGCGAAGAGGAGGGAAGTATTGGCGCGAGGTCCTAAAACGAATTGTCTCCGTTATACAGTTCTTGTCAGAACGAGGTCTCGCATTCCGAGGAGGCGATGAAGTTCTCGGTTCCCTAACAATGGCAACTATTTGGGAATACTTGAGCTACTCAGCAAGTGCGACCCCTTTCTTGCCGAACATTTAAAAAAATATGGAAACCAGGGATGGTCTACTTCCTATTTATCCACACTATATGTGATGAATTCATTGCAATTATGGGACAGCGAGTTCAAGCTGAAATTATTCTAATGGTGCAGAAAGCAAAGTACTTTCTCTTGTTGTTGATTCAACCCCAGATTTAACCCATATTGATCAGCTAACATTCGTGATAAGATATGTCCTCAGGAAGGTCAAGTCTTCGAGCTTTTTTAAATTCCTGCCATATACAGTCATACCGGTGAGTCTCTTTTTCAGTCCGTTACAGACGTGCTAAATGACATGAATATTGATATAAATAATTGTAGGGGACAATGTTTGATAATGCATCCAACACGTCAGGTGTGTACAAAGGACTGAGGGCCCGTATTCTAGAAGTAAATCCTTTGGCTGAGTGGATACCTTGTGCAGCCCACTCACTCAATTTAGTCGGAGTGAACAGTGTAGATGCTGCTCTGAAACAACCACATTTTTCAGATCTGTTCACTCTTCAATTTTTTTCTGATCACCCCCGATGGAAGGTTATGATGGATGGACTTGAGCCCAATGTTAACAAACGCATAGAGACTTTAAAGGGACTGTCGGACACGAGATGGGCCGCTCACGCCCAGGCCACCAAAGCTCTCTGTGTAAACTATAAAAATATATTGAATTCGCTAATAAACATATCAGATGATGATTCTCAGAATGCTCTCACGCGTGACGAGGCGCGCTCTCTGGCTAACAAAATGAACCGATTAGAGACAGCTTTCTTGTGTATATTGTGGAACAAAGTATTACAAAGAATTCAGACAACGAGTACTATCCTCCAGAAGGTAGATGTGGATCTCGTTACGGCTGTGGATATGCTGCGATCACTGTCAGATTTCGTGGCAGGTTTACGCGACCAGTTTGGAGACCTGGAGACGCAGGCCAAGGAAATGGGAGGAACACAGGAATACAGGTCTGTGGTAACTCGGCAGGCAAAGAGAAAACGGAGAGCAGATGATTCCAGTGCACCTGACCACATTCTAATTGGAGCTGAGAAGTTTCGTGTCGAGGTATTTTTAGTCATAATTGACAAGCTAACAAGTGCTTTGCAAGCAAGACATAAGTCCTACACAGAGACTTGCGACTATTTTGGCTTTTTAACCCATCTCAAGAGCCTGTCTGTGTCTGAAATACGCGAAGCGAGCCGCAATCTTCAGAAAAAATATAGCACCGATTTACAGGATGTTTTCATGGATGAGCTTGTTCAGTTCATTAAATTCTGTGACACAACAACTGACGATCTGTCACCAAGAAACCTGATGGTCTTACTGAGAGAGAAACAACTCCAAAGTGCTTTCCCAAACGTGGATATTGTACTCCGAATTTATCTCACTCTTCCTATTTCAAATGCCACCAGAGAAAGATCATTTTCCAAGTTGGGCATTATTAAGAACAGACTGAGGGCATCCATTGAGGAAAATAGACTGAACGGGTTGACCATTCTGTCCATTGAGCATGATCTGCTGCGCCAGCTGGATTTTAAGGATTTAATTAAGAATTTTGCATCAAAGAAAAGCAGGAAAAAGGCCTTTTAATGACATCATGGGCGTCAGATTTTTTTAAATATTCTAGTTTAAGTCTTGAATATTATCATGTAGTTTATAAACAAAAATGGCTACGATATTCTATTCAGTGATGCCCATATGTATTTCTCATACAAATAGAATTAGAATGTTGTTTATCTTTTGTGGACTGTTTGCCGTGTGATAAAACTGCTCGAATTTTGATTATCCTGCCGTTGTGTGTTTGCAGTATGACTATAATTGGCGTTTTTTGTATGGCGTTGGTGTGTATTTTCCCATGGCCTCGTTGCACTGGCTTATTATGGGGTTGTCTTGTGTTGCGTATCTTTGCATGCGTGCGTCGCCGCGGCGGGGGGGCCTCTGAGCTGCGTAGCCCAGGGCCTCAAGATGGGTAAACGCGGCCCTGATAATATCTCATTTTATGCTCAATATCTTCAGAAACGCCACAACCCTGTAGGACACACAGGTGTGTAATGTGAAGGAGTACAACCTATCTTCATCACAAGGTCAGCGTATGAAAGAGAGTGGGGTATAAGTATGGATTTCATTAGAGTTCATAGCAGGTAGTGAATAATGGGGATGGATGAAGACTGCAATATATGTCAGAAGTGAATCCGAAGTGGGCAGAAACCTGGCAAATGAAACTCAATAAAGCTAAATGTAAAGTTCTACATGTGGGAAATAATAACACAAGGCTAGATTACTTTATGGGAGGAACAACATTGGAATTTGCTCAATTTTGGGAGTAATAGTTGATCAAATCCTTTCAGGTTCTAGGCACTGTGCTGTTGCAGTAAAAAAGCCAACAGGATGCTCGGATTGTAGTGAGTATAAATCAAGGCCCCAGAGTGCGACCATTTTGGGTGCACATGCGACCAAAAATCTGTCAAGTGCGACTAAACATTTTCATTAGTCACACCGGTGCACCTGACATTTAGCAGGTCTGTCTGTGTGTGTGTAGTGTTATTTTTTTCCCCCACCCGCATTCTGCGAAGACCCGCCCCTACTCTGCCTCTGATTGGCTCTGACCCTGATATTCTTCTTCGCTGAATGCGGGTGGGGAAAAAAATAAGACTTGTGTATTAAGCCGCGTTTCCACCACGGTTAATCTGCGGATCGGGTGAGCCGAGTCATAAAAATTAACATTCTGATTAATAGCGGATGGGTTGCGGGTGGGTGAAATAATACATCATTAATGAGGAAAATATTAATTACATTCTCTAAAATGTGAACATATTTTAAGCTTCATTTTTCGTCAGGCGTGAATTAGCAGACTAGACTCTCGTTGCGCCAATTGCGGCGTCCATTTGTCTTAAGCAGCAAAGGAGGCAAAAAAGATCCGAGAGAAAATTAAAAAGGAGAATTAAAAAAAGGAAGGGCAGAAAAGTTCCGTGTGGGAGCGATTTAGTGAATGACGAGTCAAGTGCTCGGTATGTCATATGCAACAGCTGTGAAATAATGAGAAATAGCGGTAATGTGTGATCGGGTGCGGGTCTCTAAATCGGAGAAAATAATTTGTTCGGGTGGGTGGATGATTTATGCGTACATGCGGATTCGGATGACGTCAGAGCCGATCCGCGCATCACTAGTGTGTATGTGTGAAACCGTGCCCTGTACTCCTCCGGGAGCAGCGCACACTTTTATTTGAATTATTTGAGTTTGATTTATTTATTTGAGTTAAACATCAGCAGTTTTTAAGTTCATTTTTTAAACAATTGAGGTTATTGCGATTTCTTGTTTGTGGTGTGATCTAAATAAAGAAAAAACCTTTATCTGCCCTTTATTCCTGTTTACAATCATTTACATAATGTGTTAAGAAATTACCAATGTGTATGGGAACTGACAAAAAAAGGTAACACTTAACACACATTTGTATTATTACGGCGCCAAAAGGCGCAGTGAAAAATTTTGGGTCTGACTAAATTATGTGCTGCTGCACCTGAATGAAAAAGTTAGGCGCACCAGTGCAACCAATGTAAAAAGTTAGTCTGGAGCCCTGTAAATCCAAGGAAGTTATACTTATTTTATACAATACCTTTGTCAGACCACACTTACAGAATTGTGTGCAGTTCTGGGGACTGTTGTTGTAGTCTGTATTTCCGGTCACTTGTCTCCCCAGTACTGTCTCTGTGTCTGTGTTCCCTGAGCTGCTTCACTCCCCTGTACTTGTGTGATTTCACTATTCGGGTGGTTCCGGGTTTTCGTGGTTTCCCCCCTTCTTTCCAGTCTCGCTTTACTTCCTGCTTATTTCTAGTTTTACTAATTTCTACTAATCCCTACTAATTTATAGATTGTAAAGTACTAACCTCACTAATATACTAACATGTGAATATTACTAATGGACTAACACACACTAGTTTTGGGTTTTTGATAGTTTAGATCACTATACTAATACATTAACCAGTCTCCCCTTTTCCATGCTGCGCTGGGAGCTCCCCCCCTTTCTTTCTAGCCTGCTCTAACGCTGAGTTCTGCAATTGCCTGCACCTGTCTCTTGCTCTAACTGCACCTCTCTCTCTCTGCACGTGTTTACCTGCTTCACCCAGGCCGTCTATTATCATTGTTGTCTATGTGATTCCAGTCCGCGTTTTGTCAGTCCCCCGTTATTGAATTAGTTTTCCCAATGTTCTTCACCTGGATGTTGTTTGTTACTCCTCCCTCACTCACTTAACCCTCCTTGATTGTTACCTTCCTTTTTAATTTATTTTTTAAAAAATTGAGGTTATTGCGATTTCTTGTTTGTGGTGTGATCTAAATAAAGAAAAAAATTTTTCTTCCCCTTTTTTCCTTTTTTACAATCATTTTAATGTGTTAAGAAATTACCAATGTGTATGGGAAATGACAAAAAAAGGGAACATTTAAAAATTTTTATTATTACGGCGCCAAAAAGGGGCAAATGAAAAAATTTTTGGGGCTGACTAAATTATTTTGCTGCCCCGAATGAAAAAATTAGGGCACCAGTGAAAACCCAAAGTAAAAAATTAGTCTGGAGCCCTGTAAATCCAAGGAAGTTATACTTTTTTATACAATACCTTTGTCAGACCACACTTACAGGGTTTTGTGCAGTTCTGG